>NC_047667.1:78553830-78853830 GCF_011762505.2 Arvicanthis niloticus | reverse complement strand
ATAGGATAGAAACATAGGAAAGATAAAGAATAGAAGAATCAAGCAAAGAACATAGAGGGTGAGAGAGAGAGACAGTGATAGTGATAGAGATAAAGTGATAGAAGTAGAGAGAGATACAGACAGACAATCAGAGACAAAGAGACAGGCAGTGAAAATAGATGGAGAGATTAAAAAAATCTAAACAGTCCTTAGGTGTCTTCATCCTGGTTCACACCTTGTTGTCAACTATTGCTAGGTAACTGCTGGGCAGACTGTAGAGGCAGTGCTAACACTGTTAAAACTGAATGTAGTTTTATTTCAAAACAGAGGTGTTCTTTGAATAATTTGGAAGTTAACAATGAGAAAAAATGATGAAAATTTCCCTCTGCTTCAAATATATTAGAATTAAATCTAAATGAGCTAGAAAATAATCATAACCTAATTAGAAGAATAATTGAAGAATATTGAATATTTATAAAAGACTTGTTGCTTACAATGTTTACTTAGAAGACAAGTGATAGGTAGAAACTCATAACTGCTTTTATGTATAGAAGACCCATAAAAGACTGAAAAACTCGCCCTATCAACATTCCATCTTGGAGAAAGAAGGGACTTGTTAATGAGTCCCACTATGCCTGACAGAGCAATAAGTAGTTAATGGTTGCTGAGAGAGTGAATGTCCTTAATTGTGAAGCCAGAAGTAATTTGCTTATTTTAGGTAAATGACACTCCACTCAAGCTCATGAGGAAAATTAAAGTAAATGCACCACAAATAAACAAAAAAAAGCATGAAATTTAAAGAGGAGCTTGCTGGAATCAAAAACAGAATCTCAGTTTACTTGGAAGAAAAATGATATTTATAGAGAAAAATATTATCAAAATATTTGCGAGCATGTGTGTGTGTGTGTGTGTGTGTGTGTGTGCATTTAAAAAGAGAAATTAAAATGGAGGAACTCATTTGGAATAAAATTAAAATGGACTACAAATGTACGCTTGAGGTTTATGTGGTTTTTCAAGTCCTTTTCTGAAGCTATCGATGGTGATTTTTGAGACATCTAACTCAAAATACACTTGGCCTGTGACATTACCCAGAAATTTTGCTACCTACTGTTTGAAAACACTTATTCTTTAAACTCACTCACATATAGAGTCGAAAAATCTGACTTCATCAAAAGTAATAGTTGAATATAGAGAGTAGATAATAGACCCAGAGGCTGAGAGGTTGAGAGAAGGGGTCACATTTGGAAATTGTCTGAGTTTGGGTTTCCATTTCTGTGAAGAGATATCACGACCAAGGTAACTGTTACAAAGGACAACATTTAATTGGGATTTCTTTCAGATTTTGTGGTTCAGTACATTCTCATCATTCTGTTAAGCATAACAGTATCCAGGCAGGCATGGAGCTAGAGGAACTTAGAATTTCCCATCTTATTCTGGAGGATAAAAGGATCAGACAGGCTCCCATGTGCCTATGAGAAGGATTTGAAACCTTATCCACAGAATGAGATACTTCCTCCAACAAGGGCACACATCTTGATAAAGGTCAAGCATATTCAAACCACTATAGATAGATATATCAAAAAATAGTAAGTTGGTCTGGAAATGTAGCTCAGTTCAGAGTGCACTTGTATGTATGATGAAAACCTTGTGTTTTACATCCTGAGCCCCATAAGCAAGGATGGTAGTACATACAAGTAATATTCATCTTCCAAAATTTAAATCCAAATGTCAAGCCACTACTGTGACTTATGAATTGTTATTTTTGATTGTAGTGCTCAGACTTTTACTTATAAAGCACTGGCATCTGATCGGTACTATTTTGAATAAGTCTCTAAAATATAAACAGGGTCAGTTAGGGGCATGGACAGCTCAATCTTCTATTCTCTAGAGGGTGAATGGAAAGACTTGACTCTGGAAATGTGTTATTTGACCACCACACTCATTCTTTGACATGAATGTATACACACACATGCACTCACACATACACACACACACACACACAAATAATTTTTATGTAATTGCTACTTTCCAACATCATTATTTTACATTGCTAACAAACTCTGAAACTCAGAATCAAATTATTTGAAATGCTAATGGCATTCTGTGTTTCTGATAAAAATCAAGCAGATTAATTTTGTACTTACTTGCAATTTATAGCAAAATTTGTATTTATTTTGCCAACCAGCTAATTTGGTCCAGTTGCTAAACATTCCTATCAATACTGCAGACAAGACAGAGCACCTGATTAATCGAGGTACTAAACACAGTTTTCTTAATCTTGACTAATTTGTGTTTACAAAATCAAAATAACTAAAACATGCAAAAATGTTACTTACCATATTGTAAATGTTAATCATATTGGGAAGCAAAATTATATGTGAAAACTTACTTGATTTAAATTTCCAGGTATAATTGAAAGACGTTTTGTAAGTATTTTATTAAAAATTATCTGCTTGCTACAAGACAAAAAGTTAGCCTCATATGATAACATCCTCATTTAAATACATAAACACTACACTTGTTATCAATGATTTTATCAAGTAAATTTGTAATAAAAATATATTTGCTTGTGAAATAAAATAGGAAAAAATGAACAGCAAATTTATAAAATAAGCATTACAATTAAAGTGTCAATCAATAACTACATAATTGATAGTGTTTTGGTTTTATATATTAAAGTTTTAATTTAAGTTTCAACAACTATGTAAAGCATCTATGTAAATTTAAAAGTTATTATCAAATAGACACAATGTTAAGAATTTATTCCTTGCTTCTTTACTGTCTCTTGAAGGTACAAAATACAAGACTGGAGAGATTATTCAGTGGCCAAGAGAACTTAGTGATTTTACAAAGAACCTGAGTTCACTTCCAAAAATTCAGTTCTACATTAGACAACTCACCACTGCTTGTAACTGCAACTGTAGGACATTCTGGTGACTCTAGTCAACTGCAGTCACCCTTTGCAGACACATACACATTCAGATAACTAAACATGGGAATAAATATTAAATATACAAATTTCCAGAACATAATTATCACTTCAAGTTTTATTATATGTTAATTTATTACCTTCTGTACCTGAGAGAAATCTTAGTAATGTTTATGCAGGAATGAAAACGTGAACTCCCCCAGTTCATACAGAATATGCTAGGCACTACAGATCGTGCCTGTACTCTCAGCAAAAGGAGTTGCAGATACCAGTAGATATCACAAGCTCATTCACAAGATATTGTAGTTGAATTAGTGAGTCTTTGATTCAGTTAGACATGTTGTCTATAAATATATGATGGAGGGTAATAGGGATAGTCTATGACACTTTCTGGCCCCTACCTTCATACACAAATGCAGCTACACACTCCCATATTCACCCTTTCCATCTCTCTCTCTCTCTCTCTCTCTCTCTCTCTCTCTCTCTCTCTCTCTCTCTCACACACACACACACACACACACACACATACACACACACACACAAACAACAACAACTCAACAAAAGCTAAACAAAACATGAGAAGCAGGCTAGGAATAAAATGAGGGAGGAAAAAGAGTGAGGAATAGGGGAGCGAAGAAGAACATCTATGGAAAACAGAGGTAAATCAATAGGTGTATGGTAAGAATAATAACTAGCTCATATGTTGTAGAACTTATCTAACCCCAGTATTATTTCTAACCAGCCTTTAATCATTTGCTTCTCAGATAAAGGTCATCTTTTATTATTTACAATAAGCCTTAAACAGCACCAGACCTGGGCAAATATCAATCTTCTACAGATCACCTTGAGTTATTACTTATTCAGTGTTATCATGGATGTTCTTAACTCCAATTTTGACAGCCCTCAAGGCCATGTATGTACTGGGTTTGGCCTAATGAAGCTTGTTTGCTAATTTTAATTTGGGTCCCCAAAACTGCTTACATGAGTGTCTGGACATAGCTTCTGGGAACCTGCCTCCTGTTGGTTCCTACTTATAAATAAGGATGCCAACAGCCAATGGCTGGTCAGGGCAGACAGAGGTGGGAACCTTAGGATTCCCAGGCTTGGGACCTGGATAGAGGAAGGAGGCAAGAGGGAGATCTACCAGGCAGGAAGTGTGTAAAGGAGAGGAGAGGTGCCATAACTGAGAATAGTGCAGGACAGAGAGGGTTGACTGCCATGTGAAAGAGAAAGGAGAACGCAGACCAGAGTGTGGCTGAGTTGGACAGCCCTCTGGGTACAAAGCGGCCAAGGTATAATTTAGTAAAGTTGTAACAGATTTACTATGGGGAGATAGATTCTATCAGTAATGGAGGTTATGCAGTAACCCAACTATTGTTCTGATTAAGGTATACAAAAATACAAAGGATATATATGTCTTTCATGTGGGGAACATTAAGCATTGAGTGGATCCACCACTTGGATTTATTTAAAATTTAATTCAACAGATGGTGCAGAGTGTGGAACAAAAACTAAATCTTATAAGTTAATTGGAGATTCTCAAATGGAATACACATACATTTCCTTTGAGATTAAGAGGTGGGACAAATAGGTTTCAAAGCTAAGCAAAACAAAGCCACATGGGTCCCCTTCAAGCCACTCTGGTTTGGAATTATTGTAGAAGTTCATGCTAGCTTGGCATGCATGACTCTGGGGTTCCTGTCTTAAGGCTGGGACACATCCAGGTGGACACAGGGACGTGTGCAGTGGCCTAGTGTTTCAGCTGTTCGCTCTCTCAGGCTCTGGGATGCTGCGAGAGCTTAAGGTGCAGAGACTAACAGCTCCTGCAGGGAAAAGGCAGGCAAAATTGAATTGATAGATTTTGGGTTACCAGATAAATGGCATACTATTTTCAGAGAGTGGGTCTATGTTTGTGATAACAGAAAAGGAGAAAAGATTTTGGACACTGACATCGAATTTAAAAAGTCTCTAACCAAAACTTTAGGTAAAATTAGCCAATTACTCTTGTTGGAAAGACAATTTTTAAACTTCATCATGCCATCCTTCACATGGCATGAGTGAAGAATTCTTACAATTGGTTAGTGATCAAACTAACTCATAAAGAAGAGTTGTCTTTCACCTGTTCAAATAAGGAGCAAACTTTCATTCTTAATTGATCTGTTGACCTTAAACAAGCCATACAAAACAGCAACCACAGATTGGGAAAAGTTCTTTACCAAGCCTATATCCAATAGAGGGTTAATATCCAAAATATACAAAGAACTCAAGAAGTTAGACTCCAGAGAACTAAATAACTCTATTAAAATGGGTTACAAAGCTAAACAGAGGATTCTCAACTGAGGAATCTCTAATGGCTAAGTAGCCCTTAAAGAAATATTCCAAGTCCTTAATCATCAGGGAAAGGCAAATGAAAATGACTCTGATATTCAACCTCACAGCAGTCAGAATTGCTAAGATAAAAGACTCAAGTGACAGCACATGCTGGTGAGAATGTGGAGAAAGAGGAACATTCCTCCATTTCTGTTGGGACTTCACTTTGAAAATAAATCTGGCAGATCTGGAGAAAATTGGAAATAGTTCTATCTGAAGACTCTATACCACTATTGGGCATATACCCAAAAGAGGCTCCAACATATAACAAGAACACATACTCCAGTATGTTCATAACCATCTTATTTATAATTGCTAGAAACTGTAAACAAGCCAAATATCACTCAACAGAAACATGGACACAAAAAAATGTGGAACATTTACATAACAGAGTACTACTCAGCCAAACTCTGACACTGTTGCAGTTGCCAAGAAGTGATTGCTGACATGAACCTGGTGTGGCTGTTCATGATTTCATGAAATTCATAGGCAAATAGATAGAACTAGAAAAATCTCATCATAAGTGAGGTAACCCAGACACAACAGAATGCACATGGTATGTACTCACTGAGAAGTAGATATTCGCCCAAAAGCTCACAGTGCCCACAATACAACCTACAGACCACATGGATCTAAGGAGGAAGAAAAGGATGTGGATGCTTCAGTCCTGCATTGAGGGGGAAACACAATGAATGTGAGAGTTAAATGGAGAACCTGAGAAGCAGAGAAGAAGAAGAGAAAATAACCACTCCAGTACGTGATTCTGCCCCATGGAAGGGACAGGAGAGAGGTACAGAGGGTCAGGAAAGGAACTGAGGATAGACACTCTGGTCCCAGACACCAGGGAATGAGAGCCTCCCAGAAACCATTGGGGATTACTTTACCTAAATGCTCAGCGAAGGGGAAATAGAACCTGTAGAGACCACCTCTAGTAGATGGGCATGGACTCCGGTGGAGGGATGGGAACACTAACCCATCTTAAAATTTTTAACGCACAAATGTTCCTGTACAAAGGAAAGACAGGGATAAAAAAAATGGAGCAGAGACTGAAGAAAAGGCCATCCGGAGACCATCCCATCTAGGGATCCATCCTGTATGCAGACACCAAACTCTGACACTGTTGCAGTTGCCAAGAGGTGATTGCTGACATGAACCTGGTGTGGCTGTTCCTTGTGAGGTCATGGACAATTTTATTCAATTCCTTCAACAGTTTGATTGTGTTTTCCTGTATTTCTTTATGGAAGTTATTTATTTCCTCCTTA
Organism: Arvicanthis niloticus; assembly: GCF_011762505.2. NCBI lineage: Eukaryota > Metazoa > Chordata > Mammalia > Rodentia > Muridae > Arvicanthis > Arvicanthis niloticus. Next base: position 78,847,290 of record NC_047667.1, on the reverse strand, counting down.
ACGAACTCTATCATCCTCAGGAGATGAAATTTTAGGTCAGAATCTTGCTTTGTAGGAATATTAGGTTATCCATGGCTTGCTGTATTTTGGGAACTGTGTTCTAATATAGCCAAATTGCATTGACTTCTCTTGCTTATGTTCTTGTGCTTGCCTCTCGCCATCTGGTAATCTCTGTTGTTAACAGTACTGGGTGTCTGTGACTATACCCTGCCTCATTGGAGCTCTGTTTCATTTGTTAGAACAAGTCTCCTGGGAGGCAAGCATTGCTGTCTCTTGTTAGAAGGGGCCTTATGTCCCTGGTTAGAATAGTCCTCCTGAGATCCTGGTTAGGGAAGACCTCCTGTGTTCCTGATTACAGTGCATCTCCTGGATAACTGCCAGACTTTTGGTTCCTGGGGCAAGATCTGTCCCACTGAAGATGAATGTACAGAATGGAAGGACTATGGGGCTCAGTCAGAATGAGATATACCCCATGTGTGCCCCCCCCCCGTGTGTGTGTGTCTGTGTGTGTCTGTGTGTGTGTCTGCATCTGTGTATGTATGTATATGTGTGTGTGTGTCCTAGCTGGCATGGGTATTTGAGCTGGGTTCTCACCTGTGCCCCTGGTCACAACTAACACTGTAGGAGATAGGCAGGCTGTATCCCTGGTTACAACAAATTTACACGTTGACAGTCAGTCTATGGTATGTGGGTGAGGGGCAGAAATGTAGGGCAGTCCTGGGCAATGGTGTAGACTAGAAGAAAGATGGGGCTCAGGTAAAGGTGACATATACTGTGTCCACTGGGCTCTATGGCAGTCTCAGCTGACATGGATATTGAGTCTGGGTTCCTACCTGTGTCTATGCTTACTGTAGTCCTCCTGGAAGACAGGCAGGCTGTGGGGAAAAAATCTCGCGGGGGGGTGGGGGGGGAGTCCGGCGGCGGGGTCTCGGTGGCGGGCTTCCCACACCACCTCGGAGGGTCCCGCATTCACACAGCTGCGGAGGGCTGGCGGCTGCAGCGGAGGCTCCGGTTTCAGAAGTTGGCAATCTGGCGGCGGCTGGGGCAGGCCCAGGCAACACGTGGAGTTTCCCAAAGTTTTATTGTTCATGGTGTGATAAATGGATATAGATGGTATGCGCTTCCCCGCCAAAAGCCAGGGTAGCCGGACTTTTATAGGGAGGGAAAAGGGGAGGAAATAACTTAATTAGCTACGACCCTAGCCTTTAGATAACTCATTAATATTTAAATCTCTGGAGGTGGAGACCTCTACCTGTGCTACTGATTGGAGGTTGCAGGTTAAATGGAGTTACCTCGTCGAATAGCAGGCTGCAAAGTAAGAAGGAGCAGGCACACTGATCTGTCCCTGGTGGATGTGCAGTTTCTTTTCACTTTTATAAAAATAAACACACTGTGAATTTCATTGTAAAAGGCAGATCACCACCAAAAGTAATGAAATGTTTTCTCATTAGCTCCAGATTTCCATGAAGTCAGAAGAATTTCTCACAAGGATACTGGATGTTTGGATTATTGGGGAAAAGGTAAAAATGCTTCAACTGAATAACTAGAAACTGTCTTATTTGATAAAAGATAAAAGGAGGGAGAAAGATTATCAGTAATGAAGTAATGGCTTAGAAAGAAACAAGGGCTCAAATCTGCGAACTCTTAGTCAACTACAAAATAAACAAAGATGTGGGGCTGGAAATGTTGCTCAGATATTAAAAGTGTTTACATAAAAACAGCATTCATTTGTTAATTGGGCTGCCAATTGGAACACAATCACCTATAACTTCAGGCTATCTCGCGCAATTGTGGGCTCTACAAGTACCTGTCCAGCCAAACACATACACACACGCACACGCACACACACAAACACACGCACACTCATAAATGCCTGCACACACAAACACATGTACAGTCACACACATAGTCAACCAGCAAACCTTTGAAAAAAAAGATTTAAATACAAGTAGCCAAACCACAATAAATTTTTAAGGAATCATAAAAATGAGCATTTTATATTTAGAAATATAAATGTGCTTGCATAAACATATATGTATGTAACAACAGTTCATGTGAAAAAAATAGACTGTTAATTTAAAAATCAGTCAGTTGGGGTTTCTGGGAAGATTCTGATGGAGGAAACAGAGTGCAGAAATGATGTAATTATATTGTAATGTGAAAAATAAAAAAAAAATTGTCTGGAAACTCCTGCAACTTTTATAAAAGGGATAATAACACCAGTACAAAATGGAGATAATCTTTTAATCAGGGTAGATTCAAATATATATTACACTGAATGATATTTTTAAGACTGGGTTATGCAAAAGAGCAAATGCTATAAAGGACTAAAATGAGATATTTATATGGAACTGAAATGCTAACAATTGCTATAGACGACAGATTCTTGTCGTTTTTGTTGAACAAAATTCATTGCTTTAAAAGGATGAAAGAAACAGAGAATCAGAGTGGAACTTGATATTTTCTCACATAGAAAAGCAAACTCAATTCCAGATACTGAAAAGCACAGTGACTCCTGGGAAAGAGAAGACATAGGTTTGCTACTTACCATGAAATACATGATAATGAGTTTACCAAATATTCAACTGAATCTTCTAAGCCCATAGTGGAACACTTTGAACAAGAAGATTGTAAAGCTCAAACTTCTGGATAAGTTAAAGTGTCCCAAGAATTTTATAACAGGGACAACAGGCCTAAGAACAAAGGTGATGGGTATATTTCAAATACGTTATTGAAGAACATATACATCATTTCTGACAGTCCTTAACTCAGGCAGAAAACAATCCCCATAACAGGAATTCACAGCCATCCCTTCTATGCAAGTGGTGAATAGTCAGGAGCTGAAATCTTGCACATCACGTATCTCTTTACCAAATTACATTGTTTTGTTTTGTTTTTTAACACAGACTGTGCATGCCTTCATTTTATATTTTGTATATTCTAAAGATTTTCACATGCAGGACATTTTTACATATGTAAGTTTTTAGCAAAATTCATTTGTTTTTGATTTTCTAATTTCAATATTATCTTTGTTCATGTGTTGGGTGGCAGTTACACTACCAGACGTTTGGGAGGGAGCAAATAATTAGCAAGCAAATAGCTCTATACTTTTATACTAAACATGAAATGTTAGATTCTCTTTTTCATATTTTGATTATGGTATCTGACCATTTAATTTACATTAAATTTCTCATGACTTTTCCTATTATGAATTGTTGACCTCCATATATTTATCTTCTTCAATTTGCTAATAGTAATAAATTTGTTTTAATGGTTTTTTAAGCTTTTTAAAGTTTTGTGTGTCTGTGTGCACATTAGTGATTTGCCTGTATGTATATTGGGTGTATATGTTCGTTCAGTATCTGTAGAGGGTAGAGGTCAAAGGAAGTCACCAACTGTCAGCAACTGAAGCTATTGGTGATTTGGGTTTTTTTGTTTTATAATTTTTGACATATTTTCTTATTTTTCTCTTTAGTGTTTTCTGACAACCCTCTGAATATTGTCATTGTTTTAGTCACTTTATTTATTATAAGTTAAATGTTTTGCTGCTCTGTCTTTTTAGGTCTGCAGTATTCTCAAATCCTCCTTTATCCTCAATACACTCTCATTTGCTGCTCTTCCAGGGCCAGAGTTCAGTCTCCACACCTGGGTCCTCTGCCCTTAGCTGCAGAGCTGCACTCGAAAAACTTTGACCGTTACTTTGATACCTGTCCACCTACTGTTAAAAATGTGTTTGAGTCTGACTTTCCTCTTGATACCTATATCACTATATACATGTAGTATTCAAATAAAATTTAAAACACTAACAACAAAAAATGAAAGTGTAGGTGGTTTCTGTGAAACTACATTGGAATTTGGCCAGAGGCAGCCACATGCATACACACACACACACACACAGAAAAGAAATATAAAAATGATGAATTATATGACCTATTGATACTACTTGATAACTTATAGTAATGAGTACCTATATTTTCCCCCACCTGAAGCAGCAGTGCAAATTATTAAAGATTTTATGTAAATCTCAATAGATTTTGAGGCAGAGGATCAGTGATAATACACTGATAAATTTCTCAGGTTTCAAGTCCAGACTTTAAAAGATTTGATGGAGACAAAGATAATTTACATTATTTAAAAATATAGATCTGAAAAAAACACAGGAAATATAATCATGGAAGAGGATAGAGATAAAAGTGATAAAGATGAGAAGGCCAGGCATGGTACTGAGTACATGTCATTCCAGCACTGACTGGGGCTGAGACAGAAAGATTGTGATTGGGAGACTTGCTATATATTCTATTGGTTTAAATGAGAATTATCCCCTAAAGCTTATGTATTTGAAGTTTAGTTCCCACTTGGTGGCATTATTTTTGTGAGATTTTGGATAGAGAGGCTATCTGCAGAAATATGTGACAAGAGGCTTGGAGAGTTTATATACTTGTCTAAATTTTTCCTTGCTCTCTTTCTTGCCTGTGTGCAATTGAGATGTCAGCTATTATGTTCCTGATATGACTGCTTGCTACTATTATGGACTCTCCCTCTGGAGCAATAAGCTAAAAACAAAACAAATACAATTAAAAAATAACCCATTCTTGTAAATTGCTTTTGCCCATAGTATTTTATTATACCAAAATAATATAACTAATAAAATTGTGAATCCAAGGCCAGTTATAACTAGAAGTATTAGGGAGAAAAATCTGACTTGAGCAGCCCCAGCAGGCACCTATCCTAGTATGCTGATTATAGAAGCAATAGAGTGAAAAGCAGCAAAAGGTAATATCGTTAATGTGGCCATATTCTGAAGAGGAAATTATTAAGAGTCCTAAAAACTCTTAATCTTCTGACTACTGATATGGGCATCAGATATAAACTGAAAATGAACAGGGGCAGAGTTTGAGAGGTATGCATAATTAAGCAACTTAACCAATATGTAGGTCTTTGGCATTGTGCTAAGATAGCCTGTATTCTTATTAGAAGGTAACTTCTGCTCTGAGATTCACCTTCATGAGTTGTCCATTATTTGTGATTCTGCTGTCCCAGGAGTTCAATTTGACTAAACCAATAAAATTAAAGATAGGGATTGACCTCTGGGATGAAGGAAAAGTGACACAAATTGTGGACAGAAACTAAAGGCTCTCATCTGCTTTAGTTTTGCAATAATGAGAATTGCTATTTAGTAAAAACAACTTTGAAGTGTTTCTTCATAGCCTTAACTTCACAAGGAGACCCTGCCTCAAGAAAAGTGTTGGATAAAAGTTCTATATTTGTGTACTTATGTATGTATACCAAATTAATACAGGTGCCTTCAGAAACTCAAACAATATATCAGATCTCATGAAACTAGAGCCACAGACAATTGTGAGAATACAGTTTTTGTGCTAGATGTGGGAACAGCATCTGCTCTTCTTCCTTCAACCTCATCCATATTAAACTCTGAACAAAGGAATGGGGCCAAAACCTAGTTTCACATTTCTGGCAACCAGTGCAAGTTACATTTTTGACTTGGCCAGCCTACCCAAGTGTGTGCTGAGGTGCTTAACATTTGATCATACCTAGGTATAACCCCACCTTCTGGCTGACATGTCATTTTCCCCTGCCTAAGATCTATAAAACCCACTTGTCTCATTCCAGGTGCACAACTTCCTTGGCCCCTTTCATTATGACTGGTGAAACCACCTAGGAAAAAGGCCAGCAAAACTAAATCTATTAGCATTTAATATGGTCTAATATGCCTGTATTTGTATTATGAAGAGACTGATGAACACCTCATACTGGGTATAGAATTCTGGCACCTGGAAGAGCAGCAAATATTAATGTGTTGTGGCTAAATGGGATTTGAGAAGACTCAGAAAATAAACAAACAGCAATAGATTTTAGTTACAATAACTAAGGTGATTAGAAACAGTGAAGATATTCAGATGGTTTTTAGAAAGTACTAAAGAACTAAGAAAATAAGTCAAACCATAAATCAAAACAAAAGATCACTTGAGGACACATTTTCAGCAATCTTTATGAATATTTAAATTGGATAAATTATTCAGAAACCCACCAAAGTTTTTCTTACATTTTGCTTGCTTTTAAGAAAAGATTCTATTAATTTTTGTGAAGTTGGCAAAATATTTACCCAAGATTAGCTAAGTCACCACAAGAAAAGTTAATATCAATTTTTATTGCAATATTGACCTTTAAAATATCTAAAGAAAATATTTGAAAACTGTCATTTTACTTAATTTCAGTATAAGATTGATCATATGCAAGTACGTGAATTAATTCTAGAAAATATGCTATCTCTGTGCATGATTGTGTATTAGGCATGAAAACCACTTTCGAAAGATCAACAAAACTTTATAAAAGTACCACTAACAACATCAAATATTTGCAAATAAACTAATTCTAAAAGCTGATAGGTGCTTGCCTCAATAATAATGAGCACAATTAGATAAAAGAGGTAGGCTCACATATTTTATTGTACAGTAGGTTATTGTTATACAGTGATGATGTTCTGTATAATTAAAAAAATAAAACACAGAAAAGAATTTTAAATGCTTCCACAATTTAAAAATTGCAAAAACTTTTGGACATGAATCTAAATAACCTAATTTAAAGAATATACAGTGGGGCCACAGAGATAGCTGAGTATTTAACAGCATTTCCTACATTTTTAGAAAATCCATGTAAAGCGCCTGGCACCTACATTAGGTGGTTCACAACAACCAGATATGTTTGCCTCAATAATAATTAGCACAGTTAGATTAAAGAGGTAGGCTCACATATTTTATTGTACAATAGGTTAGTGTTATATATTTTGATGATGTTTTGTATATTTCAAAAAAAAAAAAGAAAAAACAGAAAAGAATTTTTCCTCCAGGAGCACTTCTTATAGCCTCCACATGTATCTGACTATATACAAATAGTACATGTGCACACACAAATGCACACACACACACTCACACACACACACACACACCATAGCACACACATATGCACATAAAAATACACATAAATTAAATGAATATACATTAAGAGACTACATATTACATACATGCATTGAAACCTAACATTACTATATGAATACATATATTTACATGTCAATTTTGAAGGCTTAGCAAAAGCTTTGTATAAGTATTATCATCTACTCCTGAAAGAAATTCTGCAATATTGGTATATATTAACAGATTATATGTATATTGAACACATTGCATTTCAAGCTTCATTCCAAGTGCTTATGTCTATAAATTTACCATTTATAGCTGCAATTTTGAAGGAGAATGAACAGGTAGATACCTCCTGCACAAGAATGTGTAAATCAATCATTGCAAAGAATTTACTAGGATCCAGGTACTGTTCTGAATGCTTTCTATATATTATGTCTTTTAATACTCACAGCACCACATGGGATGGCATTCCTATCTTCTCCTTACCAATATGAATAAGAGTTATATAAATACACTAAACATGCCCAAATTAAAATTCTAAATTAGGTTTTCCTGAGAAGACATTCACATCTTCCTACTAGAAAATAGGCAGCAGATACAAGCTTCCATCATTACCTCAGCTATTTTCCCTGCAGGTGCAGGTACTAGAAAATACTCCACAGAGGTAAGAACTGTGGAAATTAGATAATTAATAGGAGTTAAAGAAAATGTTAGAGATGACATCATGCCCCAACCAACAGCAAAATTCAATGAGGAAACTCATTCTAGAAGTAAAATAAAAATGCCTAAGACCTTATTGTGCAAATGTGTAGAGATGAGAAAAATGCCCCACAGTTCTGCTACTTATTTGTTGTGGAAACAAAATAATAATGTTCTAGACTTTGGATGGGACATGCTTTTAGTGTGTGGAAATGATAAAACTGTCCCAGAATTTGGTTACATATATGCTGTGTAGAATTGAAAAGCATTTATTCTTATCTTACCCCCTTTCCCCCTTATGGGTTAAAGTACTATGATAAAAGGCAACATAAAGGTGATATCTGTCCTGTAGGTGAGCATCCATCACTGTAGTGAAGAGTCAAGGTGAAAGAATGCAGACCATCTTGTCACCTCCTAGCCACTTTCAAGAGAAGAAAAGAACAAATAAATGCTGCATATTTGTGCTTAGCTTGTTTTTTATCCTCTTCACATATTTTGAGATCTGACGATGCAGTATTTTGGTTCATCTTCAGCATCGGTCTTTCCACATCAAATAGCACTCCTAGAAAATCCTCATACACATGCTCACAGGCCTGGTAACTGGAGATATTCCTTCATTAATGCTACCTTCTTGTGTGCCAATTCCACAATCAAAGTTATCAGTCCTTAATGAATAGCTTAAAGAGAGGAAGATGTAATAAAGAATTAGATTTAAACTATGTACAAGTTCTATGGAGATGAGAATCCTTCTGAGATAGCATCTACATTGCAAATGAGATTGAAATTCAGAAACATATCAGCCACAACTTTAAAAACCTAAGGTGTTACAGTATTTTCCTTTTTAAAAGTGTCTCATGTTTCTCAGGCTGGCATGGAAACAACTTTTTTTTCCCCATTAACTAAATAATTTCTTCATTTTACATTCCAGTTGCTTCATCTTTTTCTCCTAGAACCCCCATCACACAATCTTTTTACCTTAATCCTTCTCCTTAAGAGGATGGAGGTACACACTGGTTATTCTACCACCTAGCACATCAAGTCTTTCCAGTCTCCATTTGAAGCCAGACAAGGCAGCCGGTCCAAGGGAATGGATTTCCCAAACAGCCAAAAGCTTTGGAGATAGCCTCCTCCTCTACATAGCAGTAGCTAGGAAACCCACATAAAGACCAGGCTGGACCTCTGATAAATAGATAGATAGATAGATAGATAGATAGATAGATAGATAGATAGATAGATAGAGAGATAGAGAGATAGAGATAGAGATAGAGATAGAGATAGAGATAGAGATAGAGATAGAGATAGAGATAGAGATAGAGACAGAGGAGATTAGATATATGGTGGGCCTGGGTAAGCCTGTGTATGCTCTTTGGTTGATGGTTTATTCTCTGAATCTCACACATGAACAGGTTAGTAGACTCTCTTTGTCTTCCTTTGGAATTCCTGTCCCACTGAGTCACTCCATTCTTCTCCCAGAACTTCCAGAAGACTCCCCTAGCTCCATCCAATGGTTGCCTGCGAATTTCACCATCTGTTTCAGTCAGCTGCTAGGTGGAGCCTCTCAGAGGAGAGTTATGCTAGGCTCCTGTCTTTAAGCATAACTTAATATTATCAATAATGTCAGGATTGCCCATGAATGGGTCTGAAGTTAGACCAGTTATTGAATAGCCATTCCTTAAGTCTATGATCTTTTTTTAATGCATTTTTTTGTAGATAGGACAAATTTTGAGTCAAGAGTTTTCTGGGTAAGTTGGTGTCCTTATCACTTCACTGGGGATCCTGCTTGTGTATAGAAAGTGGCCACTTCAGATCCTCACTACTAGGACTCTCATCTAAAGTAACCATAATAGATACTTGGGAGTCTTCCTCATCCCAGGTCTCTGGAACATCTTATAGATGCCTTGCAACCCCCAACCTTGCCAGTTCAAATACCCATTCTTCCTCCAGGCCCTCTGGAACTCTCTCCTGCCTCTTTGCACACCTGATTCTGAACCATGCCCACTCCCCTCCATATTTTCTCTCCCAAGAAGTTCTGTCCCTCCATCTCCCTCTTATGACTATTTTATTCTCCCTTCTAAGTAAGAGTCATGCCCCCTTGCTCATTTCTTCCTTCTGGTTTAGCACATTTAGGTCTCTAGAGTGTACCATTGGTATACTGTACTTTAGGTTAATATTCACTTATAATTGTGCCCATACATTGCATCTGCATTTCAGCTTGGCTTACCTAACACAGGATGATATTTTTTAGTTCTATATATTCACCTGAAAAATTTATGATGCCATTTTAAAAGAAATAGCTGAGTAGTTTTCCATCCCGTAAATGAACAACATTTTCTTCATCCATTTCTCAGTGGATGGGCATCTAGGTTGTTTCTGGTTTCTCTCTATTGCAAATTGAGCTGCTATCAATATAATGAAGCATCTGTTTTTGAGGTATGGTGGACCATTTTTGGGGAATATGTCCAGGAGTGGTGTAACAAGCTTGTACTACCACAAGCAGTGGAGGATTATTTCCTTTGCTTCTCATCCAGGTTGCCTGAGTTTTTAATCTTAGCCATTCTTTTTTGGTGTATGATTGAACTTCCTGGTCTTTTTTATTTTCATTTCCAATAACTAAAGATTTTGAATATGTCTTTAAATGCTTCTTGGTCATTCATTGTTCTTCTGATGAGAATTCTCTGGTTATCAATACACCCCTCCCTGTTTTTAATTGAATTATTTTGTGTGTTGGTATTTAATTTACTGAGTTCTTTATATAATTTGGATATTAGCCATCTGTTAAATGTAGCATTACTGAAAATCTTTCCCAATTTGTAGGCTGCTGTTGTGTCTTATTGATGTGGTTCTTGACCTTATTGAAACTTTTCAAGTTCAAGATGTCTCATTCATCAATTGTTGATCTTAGAGTCTGCATCATTTATGTTCTGTGCAGGAAAATTTCTTCTACCCAATGTGGTGGTCAAGGCAATTAACCACATACTTTTTTATTAGATTCATTGTATCTGGTTTTATTTTGTGGTCTTTCACCCATTTAAACCTTTTTTTTTTTTTGCAGGGATATATATATATATACTGTTTTCATTCTTGTACAGGCAGACATCCAGTTAGAACAGCACCATTTGTTAAAGATGCTTTCTTTTACCATCACATAATCTTCTGGTTAGATGTTGAAAAAGCCTTTGACAATATACAAAACCCTTCATGGTAAAAGGCTTGAAGAGATCAGGGATACAAGGTGCATACCTCAACATTATAAAAACAATATACAGCAAGCCGACAGACAATATCAAATTAAATGGAGAGAAAGTTAAATCAATTCTATTAAAATTAGGGGAAAGACAAGACTGACCATTCTATCCCTAACTATTAAATATAATACTTGCAGTTATACCTAGATTAATAAGACAAAAAAAAAGGAGAGAACAAGATGATAGAAATCAGAAAGGTAGAAGTCAAAGCATCACTATCTGCAGATGATATGATAGTATTCATAAGTTACTACAGTCTTGAGGAAGAGTCATGTCAGGGAAACCCCTAGATACTGCAGACAGAAGCATCTTTTGAAGAAAGGCTTTAAGTAGGGGAGAGGAAACAAAAAACTCACAGAAACAAAGACACACTGATAAACAGATACCTTAGGGTAGATGTGATCAGGGGATAGAGAGAAACAATAAGGGAACAAGAGAGTTAGAGAGAAAACAATGGAGAGAACTAGAAAGAAGGAAGAAGAGAGAGACAGAGAGACAGAGACACACAGAGGGAGACAGAGAGTGATAGACAGAGACAGAGAGAGGAGAAAGCCACTGCAGATCCTAACAGGGGTTTTGATATCTGAAAGTCTATCTGAAAGTTTGGGATTTAATATATCTTATAGGGGTTCTTCACTTTTAATTTAGGTTCAGTACATTTATAGAAAGATAGAGTAGAAGGGTTTATTAACCTATAGCTTAGTTATAACTATGTCCTGATCAGACTTTGAACTTATAGACAAATACACCCAAGTGTATACACCAAGGCTGCCAAAAGTGGAGGAGCAGATAAAGACTCCAACTCAAGAGTAAGTCTCAGGTCTCCAACCTCAGAACTCTCTTTATATAGAATCAAACAAAAACCATACCTTGCAAAAAATAGTTACATAATAGATTATATCACTGTTTACATTGGAGTTCCCAGGCATGCTACATCAGCACATTTTGTGCTGAATCAAAACAGGGTACTGGATATTCAGTTACAGACATATTTTTAGCTGACTAATACTGTATAACCATTTGAGTACCATGTTGTCTGAACATAAGCTTGTTCTTATGAAATTTTGTTCCCAAGAAAATATCTTCTAAGTTTTTCAGAGTTCCGTTTTTAATTTTTACTTGAAAGATCCAACCATTTGCTTCAATGAGATTTTTTTTTTTGAAGCCCAGATAAGAAGTCAGGGAGGAACAGAGACCAAAGTGTAAATTAATAACATTGGCTATGCACAGGTGCAATGAATACTAGTTTCATAAAACATAGCTTGCCAGAGATTTTCCTATTTTCTCCTCCATCTTTTATCTTACCATAAATTGTCTACGAGCCTCTACAACTAGATTCCAGAAGGTGAGAAAATAAAATACAATGATTTAGAGACTGGCTTTAATATGTGTCTCTTAGTTTGCATGCCATTGTTCTGGATTGTCTATTACTACCTAGAAGCTACACAGATATGACAGAAGGAAAGAGCATGCTTTGGTGACAAATATTGTTTATACCTAATTTAAAACAGACAACCAGAATCCCAGATCCTATGGAATCATAAACTGAACAATAACAACTATCAACTTTGATCTTTTTATTTTAGTTTGTATCAGCATAGCAGCTAAATTGAGTCACATTACTCCCTTCCCTATGTTATTTTTCTTTATCATTATTGTAAAGAAAATATATTAAACTTATAATTTGAAATCAGAAAGATACTGTGTCAGCTACAGTGAGAACAAAGTAGTAATATGATACCAAGGATATAGAATATTCCCCAAAGCACTTAATTGTTACTTAATCTAAATCTGAACACCAGCAGCATGGACTCCAAGGCACTGGTAAAATGTTTCACTTTTCACTTGAAATAAAAAATTTTTAAACATTTTAAGATTTATTTTTATTATATTTTGTCTTTGAGTGTTTTACTTGCATGTTTATATAATCACTATATGTTTGATTGGAGGTTATGAAAGGGAGTTAGATTACCAGTCACTGAAGCAATAGATGGTTGTGAAATGAAGTGGATAGGAATCAAACCTATATCCTCGGTAATAACAGATGTTTTTAATTACTGATTCATCTTTCTATGTCCAAATGAAAGTTCTTGAAAAAGTGCATCAAATGTTTATTTTTACAGAGGAGAGAATCAGGTGTTGTGAGTATAGTATATCTTTCATTACTCTAGGACAATCTGATCCTATATATGCCATTTTTAAACACTATTGATTCTTCTTCCAGAACAATCTTTAATTAAAACTTCTGTGAAAGACCTAGGTTAGTAGCTTATCTTTTCTTTCCCCTGCTCCTCCATCTCACCAAATCTAAAGTAATGTGTCGAAACAAGATTGCTGCATTGGGACAATAATCTACTGCTCCAAGATTAATTGGAGTATATTTAAGTGAAACTGGTTACTACAACCACATTTAATCTGATATGTTTTTATTCCTGTGATTCTTGCTCAGTTACACCAGGGACAAGAAAGGGACAAAGGGAAGCAAGTGACATTTCCCACAGGCAATGGTGATCACTCACATTCTTCTCAAGGGTCAGGTAACCTGAGTCCTTGGCTTTCCCTACAGGGATCTGCATTAAAGAATATAGAACATGTGCAAATTAGTGAATACACATAACAAAAGTCTAATTATATCTGCATTCATGTTAACTATAGAGAATAAAACATTTCTTTTTTATCATTTCTATCTGTGAAAAATAATAAAGGTTACTCTTAGACCTGAATCTTTTTTTTAATTGATTCTGAGTTTCATATCATACACCCCAATTCCAGTCATCTTCTATCTCTTCATATCTGCTCTCCATCCTTGCAAAACTCCAAAAACAAAATATCAAATAAAAGATTTAAATTAAAAAAAACTAAACAAAAACTGTGGTACAGAGCTAAGCAAAGGATTCTCAACTGAGGAATATCAAATGGCCGAGAAACACCTAAAGAAACGTTCAACATCCTTAGTTATCAGAGAAATTCGAACCAAAACAATCATGAACTTCCACCTCATACCAGTCAGAATGGCCAAGATCAAAAACTCAGGTGATAGAAGATGCCAGCAAGGATGAAAGAAAGACGAAAACTCCTTCATTGTTGGTGGGATTGCAAGCTGGTACAACCACTCTAGGAATCACTCTTGACATTTTCTCAGAAAATTGGACATAGTACTACCTGAGTACCCAGATTTACCACTCCTGGGCATATACCCAAAAGAAGTTCCAACATATAACACAGACACATACGTTCATAGCAGCCTTATTTCTAATAGCCAGAAGCTAGAAACAACCCAGATGCCCTCAAATGGGAAAATGGATACAGAAAATGTGGTAAATTTACACTCAGCTATTAAAAATGAAGACTTCACTAATTTTGTAGGCAAATGGTTGGAACTAGGAAATATCATCTTGAGTGAGGTAACCCAAACACAAAAGAACACACATGTTATACACTCACTGATAAGTGGATATTAGCCCAAAAGTTCGGAATATTCAAGATACAATTCACAGACCACATGAAACTGAAGAAGAAGGAAGACCAAAGTGTGAATGCTTCAGTCCTTTTTAGAAGCGGGATCAAAATATTCATTGTAGGAAATATATAAACAAGGTATAGAGCAGAGACTGAAGGAAAGGCCACCAGAGACTGTCCAACCTGGGAATCCATCCCATATACAGACACCAAATTCAGACACTATTGAGTATGCCAAGAAGTGCTTGCAGACATGAGCCTGATACAGCTGTCTCCTGGAACATATCTGAAATCCCACATGCTCCAGAGATTTTCTGTCTCTGCCCCTTACAAAGCTGAGCTTATAGGCATGTGTAAGGTCACAACCAAGGAGCACTGAGCATTCCAGCTCAGATTATCACGCTTGTGGAACACATACTCTTCTTTATCAAATCATTTCCACACTTCTACATAGTATCTTTTTAGAATTAAAAAATGTGTATGGTGATTTGAAAATGACAATTAGCTAAAATATGAAAGGAAACAGAGACATGTTTATTTTACGTACCACAAACCATTCTTTGTTGTTTTCAGATATACTTCTGCCTCAATGTGGACATTTGTGTTAGAAAATCTCATTTGTTTATAACACAAAGAGTGATAGTAAACCATGGGCTTGTTTTCATGCATGTAAAGATTTGTAGAGATTTAGGAGAAGGATTTCATAATCAACAGAAGTGGATGGGACATTATCAACATTTTGGGAGCAGAAAATTAAGAAAAAGTTCTAGAACCAATGAGATCCTCAGGATTTTGCCTAAGGCCACCACTGAGGGACATTTCTGTGGGAAACTTAAAAAAATCAAAATGTTTTAATGAGTTAGGCAAGATTTGCAAAATGAAATATTTTATGTTTCCACATTCTTTGAAATATTCTCAACAACTTCAACATTTTAAGCAACAAAAATAATGAGTTAAAAAAGCAGAGGAGGTGGCTGTATGGTCTCAGCCCCTCCTTCACTTGTCATTTATAACTGTTAACCTGTTATAACCTAGAATCATCAAATAAGAAAGGGAAATATTATCTAGTTCAGTTTGCACATATGCATGTCTTGGGAGAGATTGTGTTAATTGCTTTAATTGATGAGGGCAGATCCAGACTAAGGAAATGGCATGGTATGTTCCAGTTTAGGGCCCTAGAGCATATAGTAGTATCAAATGTTTAATGAACAATAAGTTAGCATGCACATTTTATGGATATGATTTGACTACCCTCTCAATTTACTGCTTTAACTTCTAAGTAATGTTAGAACTGTAAATAAAAAAATATATCCATTCTTCTATAAGTTGCTTTTTGTCAGTTGTTTTTGCTTGCTTCTTTTCTAAATCACAGAAACAGAAATTAACTAGACTAAAATACATACAGTATTTTATATTAATATTTATATTAATAGTTAAATACATGTCTTATAACAATAGCTCTGGCATAAATTTTGAGGACTGGAAACCAATATACTTGTGAAAAACAATAGAGGAAAACATGTGAGACCTTGGTACGGAATTTAGTACTTAAGTGACATAAACAGTTCAAAACTTCAGAGATTAAGTACCACAAAGAAAACTGTTAGAAATCAGGAACTCCTCTAACTAGCACTCAGGGACTCAGCATTAACAACTAATTTACGTTCAGTAAGTACTAATCAGTCAACCATTTAAAATATACCTGCCACCACAGATCATTGTCTTGTTCACTCTCTGTCTTCTGATCTCTATGTCTGTCTGTCTGTCTGTCTGTCTGTCTGTCTCTGTGTCTGTCTGTCTGTGTGTTTGTTTTTGTCCTTCTCTGATGTCCCTATTAAAAGATGAGCTTTCACATACACCCTCAGTAAATCTTTTGAGTGAAATTTGATGCATGGTGTGTTCATTCTCCAATTTTCTTTGGCATGGAGGCACTGAAGTATTCTGTCATTACATCATAACAAAAATAATATTTATAGAATTAATTCATAATCAAAAGCTATACAACTAGATATGAAGCTAAGTTGGCAGAGTACTTCTTAGCAGGAATGAGCCTCTGAATTAACCACAACACTGCATAAACTTAGTGGGTTTATGTACACCTATAATCCCAAAATTAGAGTTGTAGAAGCAGGAGGACCAAAAGTTCAAGTTCATCATGTGGTAAATAATGAGTATGAGGAAAATAAGGGCTAGAGAAGAACCAAAATAATTAATAAAGTCAAATATAAAGCACTACTGGTTTCAGGGAAATTCATTAGGTCTCAAAAGGTTCTATTCTTTTAAAAGTACTTAACAGATATGTTATGAACTACTGTATGACAGTCTGTTAAAAAGTCAGATGTAAATTATAGCTTCTTTCTCAATTGTTTTTGAACAAAATCTCCTTTATTTGAGAACATTTACAGTTCTCCATCACTCTTTCTAACATATCCCCATGGCCGGCCTGCTTACTAATATGATAATACCTTTCTCTTAAAATAAACCACAAAACAGTATGATTATTTTCCACGGAATTATCTATCCATGAGGTCAAATTCTAATCCTCCATGCAAAGGCATCATCAAGAATATGAGTTGAAGGAATTTTGCCTTTCCTTGTCACAGTCATAAATGGAAACAACCTAAATGCTGACAAATGGATGATGAAAATGTGTTACATGTATTTGGAATCCTAAACAAAAATAAATTTATGAAATTTAAAACAAAACTGATGAAACTAGAAAAAACATACTGTATGAAGTCAACCAGACTGAGAAAGAGAATGGTCAGATTTTCCCTCATCTGAGACTCCTACCTCCAAATCTTCAGATGTGAGTATATATCCTTTAGTAACTGCAGAAATCAGGAAACTAAAGCAGGGCCATTCCTTGGAAGGAGATCAACAAAAGTGGTGGTAAGGAATATGGAAAAAAAACTGGGTGGAGGGCTGTAATCAGGAAGGTGCATGGAAATAAATATAGAAGATGAAAAGCAGAAGATAAAATAATGGTGTTTCAGATATTAATGAGGAAGTATACTATTAGCCATCTACCTGAGAAAACAAAACTAAACTATAAAACAATGTAAGTGCAATATAATACTACATATATAGTTTAAATGAAAGTTTATCTTCTGTGCTGACAATGCTTACTTTCAAGAGCAAAGACATTCTAACAAATAAACCAACACTAGACATATGTAACCATCTTTTAAGTTGTTTGTCAGGGCTGTCTAACAGATTCCTAAAATATTATAAGCTATAGATATTGTCATTTTTTTGTCTCCCAGAAGTGGAAGGTAAGTAAATCACTGAGTAAGTGTGTGTGTGTGTGTGTGTGTGTGTGTGTGTGTATTTGTGTTTATATGTTTGTATGTGTTTATATGTATGTGTCTTTGTTCATGGCAGTCCATACATGTATGGTGACAAGAGGGTTATACACATGTCTTTTCATCTTATTTTATGATGTTTTATAGGTGTATGAGTGTTTTGTTTGCATATATGTATGCATGGCAAGTGTATGCCTGGTGTCTGAGGAAGCCAGAAAAAGGCATTGAATGCACTGTGAAAATAAGAAGAATAATACACACAAGTCCACAATAAGAGTAGCAAGTAGTATTAACCACAAACCATCACTCAGAGACAGAATGATTTTCTTAATCTGGAACCATTAGAGTTCTTAATCTTAACCATTAGAGCTATACTAACTAGTCACTGGTCAGTAAGCACCAGGACTTTACTGTCTCTGGGTTCCAGGAACTGATATTATAGGCATTCACCACCAAGTCTGGATTTTTTGGGGGGGAGGAAATACTGATACTCAAGTCGGCATGCTTGTTCTCATGTCTCAAAAAAATTTAAAGAAGAGAAGGTGAAAATTAGCCCTCAGCTTTCTCCATGATGCACATGCTCATTTCCACATGACTTCCTGATAGTCATAGAGCTCAGAGGGCAGGATTCTATATTCCTCAAGGGGGAAAATGTCTTAAGAGCACATTAAATCTTTGGGAGTCATAGGGGCTTCTGAGTTCCATATTGTAGCATTGTCAATCTTCATGCAACTTCTTATAATTAATTTATTTATTTCAAAGTTCAAAGATATCCTTGATGGTTAGTATTAACTGTCCACCTGACCAAATCTATAATCATCTGGGAATCTGGGGGCTATAGATACACCTATAACAGATAATCTTGATTATATGAACTAGGGTGAGACAACTCATATACTTTGGGTAGTGTCATCCTTTAGAGAGGGGTTCTTGAACTTTATAACGCTGAGAGTTAGCTGATCAATAATCATTCATGCTGATTCTTGACATCATTTGAATAGATGCTATATGTTTGTGCCACCTTGACTTGTCATCATAATACCTTGAATTCTGAACTAAAATAAACCTTGGTTCTTTAAGTTCTTTGTATGAGAGTATTTTATCCCAGCAATAGGAAATGAAACTGAGACTGTTCTTATAGAAAGTTGGTGGAAATCTGTTCTCTCTTAAGTTTGATGTGCCTTTTTAGTGGTTTTCCATACATACATGCTTTAGTTATGGTATATCTATACAGTAATCTTTTAAATATAAGTTTTCATCATGATTGAGACTAAATATAAAATAAATACATATTTAGTTCTAAATTATTTGCAGAAACTTCACTTAAAAAGTCACATTACAAAATGAGTTAATGGATTACAAAATAAGCATTCTATAATTGACTTTGAACATGTCAAGCCATGGTATTATTGAGCACCCTTATCCAAATACAGAAATCCCACTGAACCTATACCTGCAAAGAGACCCAAACCTTGTTTCATTGCCTACAGCTCTTTTTTGTACAGATAATCAGGAGAACAATAACTGGATTCTAAGAAGAGGATATGTCACAGACATTCATTAACATAAGACACACTGGGGCTGGAGATGTAGCTGGAATTTTTAGAGTGGCTAAAGTGCTTGCTTAGCATTGGCAAAGTCTTGTATTCTATCCCCAACACCATACAAAACCACAGGGTGATGGCTGTCTTTAGTGGGAAGTAGAGGCAGGGAGATTAAATGTTAAAGTCCATTCTTACCTTCACAGTGAGTTCAAGGCCAGATGTGAAATAAATAAGTCCCTGGTTCAAATCAAAACCCTACTGGGCAACACTTATAAAATATCTTTCTGTCTCTATGTGTTGCCTTTTGAAATATTACTAAAAATTTTCAATATTTTTACCCAACTTACAGCTATTACCTTAGATAGAAAGAATCTAATTCAGTGTTTAGCAGTTCCCTCTGCAAAGGAAGAGATTTTTATCCTTCCTTGGAATAATTTGTTTTTCACATTTCTGAGTTCTTTCCTTTTTTCTCTTTTCCTGCCCCTTTTATGAAGTAGCATTAGGTCCACTTACAAACCTTTTAAGAAGCCTTTTCAAAGACTCCAACAGGTTCTTCTTCAGCCCCTGGCCTTACATCTCTTTATCCTGACTTGTCCTTTCTCCCTTTATGTAATCAAAAAAGAGCAAATCTGCTTTGGAATCCTAGGTCACCAACTGGTGGGGTCCCAGCGTCCCTCAAGTCAGACAATGGTCCTGAATTTACCTCCCAATTTCTCAACACTATCTAAAACTCTAAACATTCCCTGGCATTTTTATATTCCCTATCATCCCCAGTCTTCAGGAAAGATAGAAAGAACTCACTGCTCCCCCCAAACCACTCATGTTAAACTGTCACAGGTAAAGCTTGTCTTGAACAACATCAGTATATTGACAGACAAAGTACATGGCTTGAAACTGAAAATTGACCTCCAGTTAGTAAATTAACAGGCTGGGAAGCCACAAATGGGTAAGATTCTGCACAGAGCCTTACCAACCTCAGACAGCAGTGCATTGCTTTAGATAATGTATATTTAATGATGGGTAAGGAAGGCATTCTTGTCAGAACAACCTAAAACAAGCTCAGTCTTGTTAATGAAATACAAAAAGGGGAGAGGCGGATAGCATTTGGGGTTGCTTGGCAGGAATATGACATTGGCCAATTCAAAGAAAGTAGGCTTCTGGCAGGAATCTGACATTGGGCTAGAACAAAGAAGTAATTCCAAGCAGGAATCTAAATCTTAGGCTAGAACAAAAAAGTAAGCTTCAGACATGAAGATGACTTTGGGCTAGGACAGGAAAGTTGGCTCAGATATTTTGGTCATCCTGATAAGCCCTTAGAAACCGTGATCATGGGAGTGTTCACTGGAAATTTTGTTTATCGCCTTGTATGTTTTTTGACTATTTGTGTTTATTGTCTTGTTCGTTCCTTGACTATTTGCATTTATTGTATTGCTAGTCCCTCAACCTAGAACTGATCTTAATACTTCCATGTAATTAACATGGAATAAAAGCAAAAAAGAGGGGGGATGGAATAGTGGGTTTCTAGAAAGGGGAAATGAGTAAAGGGGATGACACCTGAAATGTAAATAAATAAAATATATAATAAAAATTTAAGAGTAAATAAAATAAAATAAAACTGTCACAGGAACTTCACCTTGATTAGGTAAAACTTCTACCTCTGGAACTTTCTAGGCTTTGAGTTCTTCCTAAACAACCTCTTTTCATCTCACCATTAGAGCTCATGTACATACCTCTCATCCCATCTCCTCGCTTTTCACCTAAATGTTCTCCTTTATCTTATCACCTACTTATCCTATTACTTTGCCACCTTTACTCTCTTCTATGAAACATTTCTGACCACCATCTATCATGGCTACACACTGTCCCCTGCCAGCTGCCTATCAACATTAGAGATCAAGTTTTTCACTCCCCCCCAGATCATCCAGCCTCACCTCTATCTCCTTAATGGCAGTGCCCCTTCAAGGTAATTGTCATGACTCTTACAGCTGCTAAACTTGAGAGACACTCATTGGCTCCACATGTGTCACCTCAAACCTTTCACTCCTCCACCTCAAAATGACTCTTCTTCCTACATATCAACCCTAACAATACCCTGCTTTCTTAAGCTCCAGAAAACATTGAGACCATCTCCTTGTCCTCAGTCTCAAAAAATGAAACTTCTTTCTGGCAGCTGTGCTCAACCTGACTAGATTGGATATGGCCTCACATCTGCCTTCTGCTGTACATTTCTGTCCAGAGTAGCCCTAACATCTAGAGATTAGATGTTCAAGAAATCTTTACTGATAATAAAAGTCTTTTCAAATAGGGTCAGGAAAATGCTCCATAGCTGTATGCCAAGAGCTTATCCAAATTGCTGTCTTCTCTATATCCACCATTTCATGAAAATATGATGACTTCTTTGTTTCCTCTTTGATCAGAAAAAGGTGATTGTAAAAAATGGCCTGACAAATTGATCTTTCCAGATACATATGTTAGGATAACAAACCAATCACTTCTTTTGTCAACAACCTAAGACTATATTCATCGATATTCAAGACCCATGGAATTTCAGGTAGAAAAAGGCATTGTTGGTAAGCTCTAACATAAAAAATAATCTGGATCTCCAGTAAGTACTATTCATATCCAGAAAAATATGTCTCAATTTTCTAACCACTAGGTATCAGAGAAATAGGAGAAATAATCAAACACTCCTCCAAGGTCCTTACTTCCTTGACATACCCCCCCAACACACACACACACACACACACACACACACACACACACACACACTTCATAAATGTTACTATCCTGTCATTTCACCTTCTGCTTCAGACCCTTACCTTGGCTTACCAACTTTTTAATGTCACTAGACCTGGTCGATTTAAAAATTACTGGCAATATGTACCCCTGTAACTAACTCACAATTGTCACTTACATCTTCTCCTGTGATCCTGCCAAGCACTATCACCTTACCATTTATCAGCTACCTGACTCCAATGTTGCCCACAACTTCATACCTTTTCTCCATTAATTTTTTTGCCATCACAGATTGTTTTCAGACATCAGAGATACATTCTGTTGGAACTCTAACCTCCTTAGACTGTGATAGAACCATAACCCTTCATATGTCATTTCTGACACAGTGCCCTACAGTCCAGAACACATCCATTCTCTGTGACAGTCATATATATACATGTATATATACATACACACATATACACATATATATACATGTATATATATGTATATATACACGTATATATACACATATGTATATATATGTATATATATGTGTGTATATACATATATATACATATATACATATATATGTATATGTATACATATATATACATATATATATACATATACATATATACATATACATATATACATATATACACATATACACATATACATATATACACATATGCACATATACACATATACACATATATATGTATATATATATATATATATATATATATATATATATATATATATTATACACACACACATCTACCTGCCAGCTAGCCAGCAGGCCATTCCTGTTCACTGTGAGACCAAATATAGGTGGTGGTGCTAGAACAGCATGGCTGACTACTTCCCTAACTGTATACAATAAATTCTCTTCCCAGCTTAACAAATGTTTTTAAGAGGTGACCCAAACCACGTTTTCCATCAAAAGACAAATCAATTTCTTGGTAACAGTAGTGCTTCAGAATCAATGGGGACTAGATTTTCTTCCAGTGAAAGAAGATGGTTTTTGCCTGTTTTTCCAGGAAGAATTCTGTTTCTGTTTCAACCAGTCTGGGATAGAGAGAAACAAAGTCTAGTAGCTACAGTGAGATATCACAAAAAAAAAAAAAATTGCAGAGAACAGTGTGAGGCCTATAATTCCTGGGATTTCAAAAACCCCTATATAGAGACGGATGTTGCCTTTTCTAACACTTCTTGTCCTCATTTTTCTGGGTTTACTATTTTCTCCATGACACATTAACCTTGTCTCCACATTCCTCAAATGGACTAATTCAAAAATTTCTAACCAAACAACTAATCGGATCCCTTTACAAAATTTCCAACCACTGTCCACAGAGTAGGCTGATGTGCATGACTATCTAATGAGCACCATGGTGAGAGTCAGCTATACCCAAAATTGAGGATGCCCCTTGACAGCAAAAATCAATTTGAGAGGTCCAACACCCCTATTACTGTCTCATCTTTCGCCTCCCAGTTTTTTCTTTCCCTTCATGATAAGAAGAAAAGGAATGCTAGCATCAGGTGCATCAATCCATATACAGCTGGAAGCTCTCTATACCCAGCTTCCATTTCCCTGGCTATGAGATACATCATCTTGAAGCTACAGAACTGTCCCTGCATCCATTACCATGGCACCTGCTGCTAACACTTTTGCACATGTGTTACATGCATTATGGCTTTAATAAAAGATGCATACTGCAACCATAACTCCCTCTTTCCTTCTTTTCTTCCCTCTCAGTCCTTCACAGGCCACCCTACTAATGAAATTTCTCATTTGAGAATTGTTTGCCATCGTGATCGGTCCAAGACTGTGTCACATATTCTTTCTATATCTATCTCTCCAAGTTGTGAGCTACAGATAATTAAAGTCACCTCTAAGTTATCTACTCAACGAACATTATTTCAGGGCCTACGCATTAAGAAATATTATAAGCCTTTGTCTTACTTCATCTAGTAAAAAAAGCAGTAGTCTTTGTCTCATGTAGAAGAATTTATAGGCATAGAAATTGAGCAATCAGTAGTAAATTTGATAAATAAATTCAATATATAATTTCTTAAAATTTTTTGTAAGCCAAGACTAACAGTGGCAACATGTGCAACAGAAGAAGAGATATTTATACTATAACAGGGCTAGCAATAGAATTCTGTCTTCTCTACTCGACAAAGAACAAGTAAATCAGACATCAGATATAGACAGACAAACCATGTTTGTGAGGGCGCAAATTAAGTCTGAGGTTGAGGAAAGAGAAAACTCATGTGTCTCCCATATGTCTGGACTAGGATATAGTCAATGTGGAAGAGCAGAGTGAAACAGAGCACAGGTCAGAAATGGTAGCAAGACAAAGCAAGGCTAACCATGCTTGTGGACTTGGTCTCCACTCTGATTTCATAGGTAAGAGAAGAGGAATGTGTGGAGTGCAATATAATGGATGCTCATTCCTGCTGCATATTGAGAGATGGCTAGAGTTAGTTCAAGAACAGAAGACCTTATACAAGACATCAGTCATTGTCAAAGAGTGACTATGATTATTCCTAGTTTCTCTGGAATGTTCAGTTTTAAAGACCATTAAAGAATAGAACAGTGGATTTTTTGAGTGACAAGACATATTAAAGAGAAAGTAAAAAGAATGAATTTTGAACTGAGTATTAAAACACATTGTGAAAGAGAAAATTTCTGAAATGAATTTGGACTCATTTAAATTCTGCTTCTATTATACAGCCATGTTCATGGGTGTTAATCCTTACAGCTGCCTCTTCTGTATCTTGACTTATATATTGATGTTCAGTAAGTATGTTCTCATATCCCACTTTTTCTTATCTAGTCATGGCTTCTTAAATTACAAATCAAGATGAAATAATTATAAAATTATATAAAATAATTATAAATAAACCACCTTTTATATAGTTGTATAAGAGAAGAGTGTATCTTTATATAATGAAAGTGGTTTCATCTATTCATTCTGTAAACTTCCCATGCATCCAATATTTATTGTATAGCATTAGTAAATGACTATCTACTAGAAATTGCAGGACAGCACATAAAAGTCTATAATATAGCTGCTGTGATATAAATTTATAACATAGGGGAAAAGAGCGAAGAAGTCAAGAGGTAAAAGGTAAAAAAAATGAGATACAAATGAATGTGACAGAGTAATGTTATCAAGACATTACGTAAAAGACTGCCTAGGGATTATCAATATGTTGATATAGTCAGAAGTAACCTCTAGGAGTCTATAAGAGTATAAGTAGAGAAGCAGGTAAAGTGGGAGGGGTACTGAGAGAAAGAGAAGGAGTAAGAAGAGGAGGAGAAGAAGGAGAGGAGAAGCTAGGTGATGAGAAAGAGAAAGAGAGTGGAGGGGGACATGGAGGCAGATGTTCACGTGTCTCCACCAGTCAAAGATAGTTGATATATCTAGGCTGGGTATTAGGTTATACTTATGATTGAGCATTTCCAAACTTATAAAACCTTTGATTAACATTTTTAAAAAGTGTATAAAAACAAAAATGAAAAAGGGGAATGGGATAGGGGTTTTGTGGGGGGGGATGGGGAAAGGGGATGGCATCTGAAATGTAAGTAAAATAAATATCCAATAAAAAAGTAGAGAAGCACAAGAAGAAAGGTGTTTAATGTTCAAAAAAGACAAATGAAGAATAAAAAGAAAAAAGATTTATTCTGTCACACGATTTTAGACATTGCACTCCAAGGTCACCTGTCACCATTATCCCTGAAACTGTAATAAGCAAGAGGATCTGGCTAGAATAGCATACCACTGCAATATTCTTTATTTTATGGCAACAAGATAGCAAAAAATTAAAAACAGGAGGGTAATTAAGGTCTGGGACAAGCATGATCAAGCCAGTTCAGAACACCAGGGATGGCATCCTCACAATTTCTTAATATTATAAATTTATAAAAGTTTATTACTATATTTTATTACATGTATCTATGTACATATGTACATATGTATGTATGCATGCATGCATGTGAGTTCTGTGATGTCACAACACCAGAAACTTCATTATAGGATGGCTTTTATTTGGCTGATTAGTCATTTTTACATAGCACAATGATTTCTAGGTGTCAGCACACACTATTTGACAAATTCCCTGTAGATCAACATGAAAATGAACTTTCACAAATTACTGATATTTTGTAACTTTATTTTTTTTCAAAACCTATTTTAATGACAGTTCTTAAATAATTTACCTCTCTGTAGCCCATTATCCACCAGAAGTAATGGAAAAGGAAGAATACAGGGGAAGTAGACCTGTTTAGAAAGGATCTTTGGAGTAACTCTTGTCTGCCTTGTTTAGAAATCAGCAGTTCAGCAGCAGCTCAATCCACTTGCAAACACTTCACTGATATACTAGAAGTCCAGTTCAGTAGTGTCTGGAATAGCAAACATGAGTTTGCAGCAGTGATACTACCTAGAAGAGATAGCCAACCCTCAGCCTCAGCACAAGACAGCAGGAGAGACCATGGAAATATACCAAAAGAAGTACTCAGTTGTGCCTCTCTCAGTTAAGTAAAGATCAGCAAAGATAAGACACCAACAAGCATTGCACAGCTGGCTCTGTAAAAAGCCCTAACTCTGCCTTTGTCACTGTCCATTCAGTTCTTTCTATACACATGTCAAACATCATATGTCCTCCATGGTTGTTGCCTCAGCATGTGCATGAAGTTTTTTGTACATTTCTCTCTTTGGAGTCCTGACTAACAGAGCTCAACTATGCAATATAAAGCTGACTAATATATGCATGGCTTTAGTGAAGAATCTTTCATCACTTATCCTTTTACATGCTTGCTTTAGTAGAACATCCTTTCTCTTGTGTCTGCTTCAGAGTAACACTCATTCATTAGTCTTTCACCTATGTCCACGATCCAACAAAACTGACTTTCCAACATACCCTTAAAGTTTCCACTTCACTATTTAGATAAATTAATGATTTTATAGAATTTCTGATTTGATTCAAATAACTCTGCAAAGAAATTTTAGGAGATGGTTTTAGTTGTTTTGCCAGAGAAATCTAATAAAGTTAGAATCAAGAACAGAATGTGTCCACTTGTCATAATA
This sequence comes from Arvicanthis niloticus, assembly GCF_011762505.2. Classification (NCBI taxonomy): domain Eukaryota; kingdom Metazoa; phylum Chordata; class Mammalia; order Rodentia; family Muridae; genus Arvicanthis; species Arvicanthis niloticus. The sequence continues at coordinate 78,820,292 of NC_047667.1, read as the reverse complement.
GAAAGTAAAGACTGCATAATAAGAAATAAAATGAGAATTCATAGTCACACTAAGAAGAAAAATAGGCTGGAAATAATCTATAATCAAGGAAAAACATTCATTCTAGATCAGGTCCAATGATGAAACCAGAGGTGTGCACCCCATGATAAAGCAAGGCCATGATACTCTCGGTTTGAACTTATGATGAGTTTATAGAATGAAAAACTGATGTGAACTTATAACCATTCTTTTATAACTCCTCTTTTGTGTAACATTTTATCTATGAGATAATTTTTTAAAGAACTTTTCTCTAAGAATGTATTAAAAAGCCAGAAAGAATGGCTTGACCCATTCACCCAAATGTATATATGGGACTTGGGGGTTTGCCCCACCTACCAAATATGCATATATCTGTTTGACTATATGTATATATATAGAGAGATGTGTGTAGCTATGTGGGCAGGTACGTAAGTATGTATAAACACTTGTGGAGTTGATAAGACAGGTGTTTGGGCCCAAATCATAATTTGCATGTGGATGAGTATTGTTTTTCTATGAAATTGCCTAAAGTCATCAGGGATGGTAAAAGTTAAATTGCCAGAGGCCATCAGCTTCTTGACCCAAGAACAGTAAAAGAATTACAAGGCCAGAGCTCGTTAGCCATTGGCCTTCTTCTGCCTGTGTGACACATCAGTACTACTTGTGAATTCCTGAACTAGTCCCTGACACTGATTGTTCAAGGCTTCAATCCATGGTGGGAACTCACAGTGAGAAAAGCACGAAGTAATTAATGACATTGCAACCACAGCCAAGTAGCAGAAAGAGATAAATATCGGTGCTTGGTTTACTTTCTTATTTTGGTTCTACCCAATATAGAAACTCATGGATTGGTGTAACCTGCATTCATGGTGAATCATCCTACCTCAATCAACCTAATCAAGCAGTCTTTTCACAAGCATATACCTAGATTTATTTTTTTTCCCATGGACACTCTAGATCCAGTCATGTGGATTTTATTAACCACCATAGGTACAATTTCTCCCAATACTTGTGGTCTAGCAAAACATAATTTAAATTGTTTACTACTCTCAGTTTCTTCCACCTGTAATTACATCTTTGAACTTGATGAATTCCTTAAGAGAAATTACAAACATAGGTCATAATTTCTCTCATAAAAGCAGTTTTGATGGCTTGGAACATGACAGGTACTTAATCTTTAGAAAGGGCCATACATTTAATGTTTTGAAACATACTGCAATGAAAAAATACATTTTATTCTTATTTAACATCGTGAATTACAAAACTTTAGTTAAACAACAGCAACAAAATTATGTTTGATTCCCTATGTGAAAAGATAGATGATAACAAGCAGAACCCAAATATTCACTTTAAGCATATATTCTAGAAAAGGCTACATGGCAAAGTATCATTTCTCTGTGAAACTGCTTAATGTCATCAGTTTTGGGGCATAAAACAATAAGAATTAAATTGTCAGAGGCCATCAGCTTCTGACCCTAAGAAAACTCAATCGTCTTCAAGTAGAATGGTCTTTTATAATTCCTAAACTACAGAGACACAAAGAGAAAAATAAGCTAGATTTATTGCAAAACAAATAATGCTATCCTTCCATCATTTTCCTTCCTGTGTCCTTCTCTGAAACTTCCTATGTCCCTATGCCATAGATCTTGTATGAATTCATATGACCCTTCATTTTTCCCAACTGTCACTCTGATCATATTGCATCATCCTTTGGTTTATATTCAAATTGTTTCCTTTGACTCTAAGTTCCCACACATTACTTATTTTCTTTGCTTAAAAATAATTTAATCATTTATCAAATTAATTAACAGGCTTTAACATTGCTATATAGAAATGATCAAACCCAAATTAAATACTATATAAGAAAATTTTAGAATGTGAAAATCTTGGAATAATGGAAAGACTCAATTCATCATTTGCTTGGCATACAAAATCAGATTCCCATTATTTAATGAAAGATGGCAATGATGGCACCCATGTGTAATTTTAGAGCTAGGAGAAGAGAAACATATGAGGACTGAGAGCTCACTGTTGAGACATATGAACAAGTTTTCTTTTTCATGATCAGCAAGAGACTCTAACTTCAATAATATGGTTCAATGAGAGATCTTTCTTTTAATAATGAGAGGTTTGGTAGGAGAACCTATCTTAAATAATAAGTTTCAAAAAGAAATCCTTCCTTAAATAATAAAATGTTCAATGTGTGACCCTCACTTAAATAGTAATTTGGAGAAAGATCAAAGAATATATCAAGTATGGATCTCTGGCCTCCACACTCATGTTTACACATATGCATAGGCACGGATAAGCACAAATATATCTATGTACTTGCAGGAATACACAATTTTACACATTGTGCTTCACACAGAGTGGGTGAAGGAAGAGAGGAGGAAGCGTAAGAGAAAGAAGAAGAGGAGGAGGAGGAAGAAGAGAAAAAGAAGGAGGAGGAGAAGGAGGAAGAGAAGGAGGAGGATGAAACAATATCTGAGACAAGTAGCCCTCCACGTTTTCGCAACTTTTATTTAGTTAATGCATCTGGTTATTTTAGCCTCTTCAATTCTGACATGTTAGACTGTTATCTAAATCCATTCAAATTTTTCTCTGAATACCTTTTCTTCCATGCAACATTTCAGAGTTGCCCTTGGAATACAGGGTGATGCAGTATGAACTTTTCTCATATTTTCTTCAGCTTTCAATGCTCACTGCTGCAGAGAAGTCCCATTATCCTGTCAGCTACATGAAGTAAAATCTGTCCTAAGTAAACACTTAGGAGTGATTTCTAGTGAAGAGAAAATTATCATAATGATTCTAGGTGTGTGAGCTGCCATCCTTAAATATAGAGAATTATGGGTAAATAGAGATGCCAAATATCTTCTCTTCTGTATAGGTGGGACCACTGTAAACCAGGATGGCCATGGCTCTGAATAATTCCCTTATTATCCTAACCTGGTTTTTTGTTTTGATTTATTATTTTACAGGAGACCATCACAAAAATCCACAACTTGTTAAAATAAAAAGAACATCTGATGTTGGGGTGTGCAACAAAATCTGATATACATAATCCAGATACCAAAAGTTTAGGGAATATGCTAGGTACAGAAAGACTGTAAGAACCAAAGGACAAAAATATCTACTGTGAAACATTTCTATTGTATATGAAATCGGAACACATAAAATCTGAACACAAGAAATCTCAAAATGGGTACCTAAACAAGACCTGCACATAAGCATCAGTTGGGTTGCCAAAGAGTGTGTAGGAAATCTCACAATGACCTACAAATAAATCAGTGGTTCTCAATTTTCCAAATGCTACAGTTCCAACAATAAAATTATTATTGTTGCTACTTCACAGCTGTAGTTTTGCTACTATTATGAATCATAAAAATGTTTTTGGAGATAGACATTTTTCAATGGGGAAAAGACCCACAGATTCAGAACCTGTGCCATAGATGAAAAGCTACAGGTTCTGAATGGCTTCTGAGAGAGTTAGATTCAGTCTTCTTTTGGGACAAGATTATCTGAGCCCAAGGAGCAACACTAAATAAACTCATTAGGACACACATATATATTATTATAATATAATATTAAAATATAATATATTATAATAACTTATATTATAATATATTATATTAAAACTATGTATAATATATATTATAATTATATATTATAATAATATATAATATAAATGTGCATGTGTGTGTTTACACATATATGCATGTATATGTATATATGTATGTATATATAATATATTTGCATGTATATGTAACAATAATTAGAGATGAGGTAAAAAATTTGAGAGATAGTGTGGAGAGATGGGAAGAGTTCAGGGTCAAGAGGCATGAAAGTGACGTAAATATAGTGTTCATGCAAAATAGTCTCAAAATCCTTTTAAACTAACTTTTAAAAGGTATTATTGATGACCTATATGCATATCTTATATATATTCTTAATTTTGCATATGTAGGGAATTTTTCCTAAATTCATACAATCAAGAAAATTCATTAATCTTTATTTCTCCCATATAGAATGGTGTACTCTGTACAGAATCAACCCACCAACCCATGTATGTTAGCTCATTTTTAAATAACTTGTGATGCCTAACATAATATAAGCTCTACATAAATAATTATTCTTCTGAATTTCTTAGGAAATAAAAAACATAACACATTCACATTACGTTTTCATTGAAGATGCACACATTGTAGTTACTGTATAGTTTCTACAAGTTAATTAAAATTCTAATATTCATTAAAATTATGTGAACCAAACTAATATTCTCCTCAGATCAGTCTTGATTTCTTTGGTAAAAAGGTGATTCAAAGATTAATGTGCCACTACCATTCTCATTAGGTGGGAGGAATTATTTTATAGGGCATATTGGACCATATTAAAAGACAGGCATAAGAAATGGTAAGTTTGAATGAGCTCAAACACCAGGGATCTCAGAATTGAGAATGGCAGGACTGGAGCCATTCCCTACCTGCCTCTTCCTGCTCTGGAACACATAACCAAAATAACCCACTGAGGACCATGGCCACTGGGTCACAGAACATAAAAAATTGGAATTCTTTTCTTCCAGGGACCAGTCTCAGTTGAGGGCAGAATCTGGAGAAGGATGGATGCAAGAACAGCGATAGGCAGCCTTGGCGGATAGGACCAACTTAGATAAGGACAAGTGAGTCATAGTGACCTGTCCTCTGAACCTCCACCCAGCTGATACCCTGTTCTGAAAGATATCTGTACTCCTCCTGAACACCTATGCTCCTGTATCATCCCCTTACCCACATCCTGCCATTTTGTGTTTATAACTCCTGTGTGAAAAAGTAAAAATTACAATTTGATTAAAAAAATTTGGAGGAAAAATGTAGTTTAAACAAACAAACAAAAAGAACAGTGGAAGGAAGGATCAAACATGAGACATCATTTGCTTCATGAGACACAGGACAGAGAGAAAGCACATCTTGGTATGGCTTTTCATACTCTGACCACTTTTGTGTTTTTCAAGCTTTATTTATACACAAAATAATTTCCTCAGAAATTTCATGCATTGATTACACAGCTTTTCAAAATATATATTCTCCAAAGTTTTTCTGGTTACATAAGAATATTAAAAGAGGAGCAAAGCAAGCAAACAACAATTTTATAAAAGCTAAAAATTAACATTTGATTAAAAATCAATATTTTTTAAACTCAATATCTTCTTCCTTAAGATTGCTGTTGTAAAGCCTTGTGGTTACAGAAATGCTAGACTGGATGACTCTATCTAAATTTGATTTTTTTTCAGTTTGGCATAAGACTAATAGTCCAAAAGTTATTTCCTACTAATTTTACTTTCTATAGAAGTTCAACCTTTATTCAATTATTCCTTCTTCTATATTTCTTTTATATTTGATGTAAGACCACCATCCCTTTTCTTTGATTCTAAAAATATTGTTCAGACCCTTTGCTTAAGCAAGGGTAGTGTATCAGTCAAGTTCTGGTCTAACAAGTTTGTTCAGGAGGGCAGGCAATTCACTGAGCCAGGATACCTTCCTCTGTGTCTCTGTCTTGAAACCTTGGTTCATTATGATTCCTATCTTTACTAGAGTTTTGTAAAGAATAGAAGAATATCAGGTTTCCTAAAACTGCTTACTTTTTCCTTGAGGAAGGTACCAAGGCTTGTCATAAAACTGCATGATCAAAGTCTCTTCTTATACATACAAGTTCATTGTTTCTAAAATTAAACATTAGAAACCTAGCAATTCAATTACAGCTTGCCAGTTTCTAAAATTTCCCTAAGTTTTTCTTCTTAAATAACTCTTTTCATATCCTCTTTCTCATGCTTACTAACAAATTTCTTTAGAGATCTGAGCATTCATTTAAATAATAAGTTCTTAGGAAATACTCATTTTCTGCATAACTGTTTTTTCCAGGGCACTTTCATTGATTTCATTTTCATCTTCACTAGCTTTGTGTTATTCCAGGTCTAGCTTTTGGAGAGAGGCCTTTAACAATAAAAGATATCTTTTGCTATACTTATGCTTTTGTCCAAGCACAACAATCCTGTCAAACAGTGACTACAGCCTGCTTGACAACATCACTTTTACATGCTCATTAGCCTTGAGCCATTAGCCAATGAGCTCCCCATTCTGAACATTCCTTCCTGAAACAGAAAATATATAGTGCCTGGTTCAACCTAAATAAAGTGTAAGCATTCACATCTGCCATCAAATAAACCAATATGAACAAGCAATTACCATCTTTTCATTAATGACCTCATGGGGAAAACCTTCTTAAAGAACCGCCTAAAACTCCTGAGGAAGGCCTTTGCACTTACAGCCTCTCCAGAATACTCAGTACTTTCCCATTAAGAAGGGTTCCACTCGTCCTGTGCTCAACCTCCCCTTTCTGCCTGGCTGATGCCCCAAGGAAAGGTGAATTCTCAGTCCCCCTCCCTCATTCCTGAATCCTGGCAGTACTCAGGTGTCCAGAGAAGAGACCAGGGATCACAATATCCATCCTAGATCCTGCTGTTTCCACTACAGTTTAGGGGAAAAAGAATAAGGATATCAGACCACTGTTTGGTACTTAGTTCTGCCTCCCCTGAATAACATGGCAACACCAACTAACCATCACCAGCAGAGGCAGAATGCAGTATGTCATTGCATAAAGATTGTGACTGAAACAAGAAATAAGAACAGAACACAACTAGAGCTGGGGACATGACTCAGTTGGAAAGATGCTTACATAGCATAACAAAGCATACATGCTTACATAGGTTGTATCCCCAGGATCACCTAAACTTAGAGTAGTGCTGAGAATCTTTAATCCTAGAGGTAGAGGTCGGAAAATCAGTAGAACAGTGTCATCCACTGTTGCATAGCACATTTGATGCAAGCCTGGGTTATATGAGCCTATGTCTTAAAAACAAAAACTAACAAAATGCTAGAGATAGGGTGATGATGCAGGCTGTTAAATTACCACTCAATTTTTACACTATAAATCAGACATATAACTCAAAACATCTGTAACACTGTGTGGAATTCTGAGGAAGAGCCAAGAGAAGACTTGGATGCTAACTGGTCTAGAGTGCAAAAAAATAGAAGGTAAGGATTGACATTAGAGTTTATGTTCTGACTTCTGTGCATGCAGGGTTAGTATACATGTATATATACAAATACACACACACAAATACACATACACACATGAAATACAAAAAGGGAAGAACACGAGGAAATATTCATAATTAAAATGAATTATTTCCAATTTTTGTGATTTATTTTTTTTTGTAACAGATTTTTGTTCATAACATTTCCCAATAGATAGAGTCTACTGCAGCTGAGTTTATCCATTTGAGTTACATGAGAATAATTTTAATAAACTATTTGAACAGACACATAACTCATAAACAAATAGAATCAGTCATTAAAAGTCTTCCAACTAAGCAAAAGGCCTGGGTCACATAGTTTTACTGTAAAATAATTCCACCAGACTTTCAAAGAATATTGGTACTCTTCAAACTAAACTATGCCACAAAAGAAAAAAAGAGGAAAGAGTGTTAAACTCATTCTATGTGGCCACAGTCACCCTGACAATTAAATTACACAAAACCTCTACAAAGAACGTGAGACTGAGTTCCCTTATTAACGTTAATATAAAAATATTCAATAAAATACTCCCAAACCAAATTCGGGAACACATGAAAGACATTATCCATCAAGATGAAGCTGGCTTCATCTCAAGGATGCAGGGATGGTTCAAAATATAAAAGTACATCAACATAATCCACCTTATAAACAAAGAGAAGGAAAAAAATTACATGACTCTCACTAGATGCTGAAAAATACTGAAAAATATCCAGCACCACTTCATGTTAAAGGTATGTGTACATGTAGCAGACAGGCAGTTCAGTCTTCTTGCCTGTCCTGTCTGGCCTCAGATAGAGAGGATGTACTTTTTCTGGCTGAGATATGATGTGCCAATGTAGGGCTGATATCTGGGTGGTCCCACTCTCTCAGAGGAGTTTTGGAGAAAGGGTGGGGTAAACAGACTCAATAAGGGAGGGACCAGAACAGGGAGCAGAGTGTGGGATGTAAACTAATAAATTAACTCAAAGAAAAAGAAAGAAAGAAAGAAAGAAAGAAAGAAAGAAAGAAAGAAAGAAAGAAATGTACTTTAAGCAGAAAAAATACCTTACATGTATGCAAGTATATCATCCATTCATATAAAACTCTATTTTGCTATGTAAGTTGTGATTTCTTCTGTAAACACATTTCAAAAGTCATTTTTTGGTACAAATTTAAAAATGATCATAAATCCAACAACCCTCATGTTAAACAATGAGAGAAATCAAGGATAAAGGACATATACCTAAAAATATTCAAAGCAATATACAGCAAGCACATGGGCAATATCAAATTATGTGGAGAGAAACAATACCACTAAAATAAGGAGCAAGACTGGCTGCACACTATCTCCTATCTATTATATGTAGTAACTGAGCTTCTAATGAGAACAATAAAACAACTAAAGGAGATCAAAAGAATATAATTTGGAAAGAAAGGAGTCAAAGTATTGCTATTTGCACAGGTTATGTTAGTATACCTAAATGACAGCAAAAATTCTACCAGAAAACTCTTACAGCAAATAAAAACTCCCAAAAAATGAATGGATACAAAATTAACTCAATGAAATCAGTGGCCTTTCTTCATAAAATGATAGACAGGCTGTGAAAAAATTAGGGAAGCAGCATAGTTTATAATTCCCATAAATAATATAAAATATCTTGGTGTAACTCTAACTACAAAGGTGAAAGGTTGTTTGATAAGAACTTCAATTTCTTGAAGAATCAAATTGAAAAAGACATCAGAAGACTGAAAGATCACCCATACTCATGGATATGTAGAATTAACATAGTGAAAATGGTTGACTTACCAAAAGTAAATTCCTATCAAAATTGTACCACAATATTTTAGAGACCTTAGAGAATAATTCTCAAATTCATTTGAAAAATGAAAAAAAAAATCCGGAATAGTCAAAACAATCTGGAATAACAAAAGAGGAATAATGACCATTCCCTGACCTCTATCTCTAATACAAAGAAACAGTGATAAAACTTTATAATATGGATACAGAAACAGACATGTTCATCAGTGGAATTAAATTAAAGTCACAGAAGTAAACCCACATACTAATAGAAACTTAAAATTTTTGAAATGTTCAAAGTCCTTGATCATCAGAGAAATGCAAATTAAAACAACTTTGAGGTTCCATTTTACACCTGTCTGAATAGCTAAGATAAAAAAAAATTAAAATAACCACAAGAAAACCTCAAGAGATAGCACAAGCTGGTGTTAAACTGGAGCAAGGTGAAGACTTTCTCAGTGCTAGTAGGAGTGCAAACTCAGTCAACCACTTTGTAAATCAATTTGTCAATTTGCCAGAGCACTGGGAATAATTCTACTTCAAGACCCAGCTATACTGAAGAGCTCCAAACTCCGGAGACCCTTCCTCAAGTCTTAGGACATTGCGGCCACCCAAAAAACACAAGAAACCATACCTGGATGCAATCAGCAGAGGTTTATTAAGGGAGGAGCCGGCGGTCAAACACGACAAGCTCTTTAGCTCCAAGAGCAGGGTTTTTGGCCCTGTGTGGTGGGTTAAAGGGTCTTTTATAGCATGGGGTGGGGGGAGGAAGGCATTTTCGCGCGCTTACACATGAATGGTTGCATTTTTGCGCACTTACACATGATTGGTTGTTTTACAAATTTTGAACATAGCACTGGGAAGACCAAGGGAGGGGTAACCAAGAACAGTGGAACTTTCAGAGAATCTAGCCCAAATGATCTAGAGTCATGTGAGATCACTCTGCTCACTCATTCTTCTCAAAAATATGGTTTTCACCATGCTATTGTGTCCTATCCTGCTATTTCAGATTACTATCTTTACTTTTTCTGGCTATAGGGCTATGGCCCCACCTAGGTGGTAGCATCTTTATCTGTAGTCAGGAATGCCTTCCTGCCTTGGGCAAGGCTTGGGGAATGTAATCCAGCAAGTGTCCTTCACCTGGAATGTGAAGGCCTGAAATCTTATTTTCAGTTCCGAGTTCTGTAAGGTGAAAAATCTACACGTATTTCATAAAATGGCCTTTATAATTTTTCACTCTACACCCCCATTTCTTCCAATTTGGTTGTTTTTAATCATAAAAATTCAATTATTAATAAGTCTATTCTCACCCCACTTCTTCCGATTAGGATCTTTAGAAAAGTTTAAACCCCAGTGTCATCATAATTACTATTTTCTTGACCCAAAGTCCTATATTCGTGGCGCAACACAAAAAGCTGAACAGCATTTATCCTTTCTCTAACAAAAGTTACTAATCTATTTAAAATGCAGGGGCCTATGGTTAAAAGCAAAAGTAAAATCACAAGGGGTCCAGCAGAGGGAGGATTGAACCAACTCTCGAATCAACTTTGCTGTGTCTCTCTATCTTGTCTCTGGTCTAACCTTTTTCTGAATTTACTCTCTAGTCACTCTTGAATGGTCTACATAATAGTAACATTTTTTCTTAGAGCAGCACACAGACTTTCTCCTTTAAGAAACAGCAAGTCTAGTAACAACTTAACTTTGTTACTGACTGTTCTAGGGCTCTCAAATCTACATCAGTGGCAGCTCTCAGCTGATGAAAATAATGAGGTGTCTGTATCAATGTAGCCACACCTATCTCTATACGTATGGCCACTCCTAGTCACAATGTAACAGCGAGAGTCAAGGAAAATAGGCTCTCTGCAGAATCATCTAGGGTGTATCTCAAACTCAGTTCAAGAGTACCTGCGGGAACTAGCTGGACAAGTATATAATAATCTTTGACTGCAAGATCACCATTTATCAATCTTAGGAACTAAGTATCTGTTAGCAGGGCTTCTTGGGCTCTATTCTATTGACTAGGGGTCTCAAAACATTTCCTTTTCTTTGAAACACACTTTCAAAGTTGTCCTCTGACTTTTACACATTTTGTGACACATAGCTGTCTACATACACATAAAATCACATATATAATAAAGAGAAATTGCAAAAGGAACAAATCTATATAACTCTAGATTCACATTTCAACTTCAATCTTGTAATCACAAGCTGTCATTTAACCTTGGGTGTGTACACCCTAATCTCTACCCTCTAAGGCAGCATTACCATCCAAATTTGGCTGAGTCTCATCTAATATGGCTTTCTGGGTCAGAAGTACCATGGGCTGAGGAGACCTGTTAGGTATCCATTTTGGGGGAGCATGAGGGTTACCCCCAAGTGCTAGTCCAGGTCTTCCCTCCAGGAATGGGATCATGGTCCAGACCAAGGGTACCTCAGGTAGAATCATGTTAGTCAGCTTTAGTCCTTATCTTGAGTGGGCTTTGAGTGAGCCGGACTATCTAATTGGGCGATGGTCTCTCTGGTGCTGGTTTCACATGACAGGCATGGATCCAGGCTGATATTCCATCAACCATCACAGCAGTGGGAATGGTCAGCAATACCAGGAATAGTCCCTTTCAGTCGGACATAGACTGCGTCTCCAACCTGGAAAATATGGGATGTTTCCAGGGTCCCTGGTTCACAGGCATGGGCCAACAGGGTCCACACTTCTTTCTGCACCACCTGAAGACCTTTTTAACCTAGAATACAAATCATTGTTACTATGACAAGTTAATCCAGTCATCTCTCCTAAGGTGGTCAGAGGAGCAGTTGCCCAATACAGAATCTCAAAGGAGTTAGGTTAAACCTTGAAGGGGTGTTTCTAACCCTGAAATGAGCCAGAGGAAGGAGCACCACACAGTCTGTACCACCAGTCTGTATAGACTATTTAGTTAAGGACTCTTTTAGGCTTCTAATTATGTATTTTTTTTTTTTACCTGACCTAAACTTTGGGGTCTATAATTGCAATGAAGTTTCTAATCAAACACCAGGTATTTGTCCAATCCCTGACTTATCTGGGCAACAAAAGCAGGCCCATTATTCAAGCCAATCACCTTAGGCACCCTGAACCATGGAAAGACTTCTTCTAGAATCTTTTTCGCCACCACCATTGCCATTTTTTTCTCTGTTGGAAAAGCTTCTACCCAGCCAGAGAAGGTATTCACAAACACTTGGAGTTACTTATTACCATACCTGGCAGGCTTGATCGCTATAAAATCTACCTCTCAATAGGCTCTTGGTCTGTCACCTCAGAGGTGTTTGCCATGCTCAGCCTTGGTTTGGCAGGCATTTGTCTTTTGACAGGATATACATGTATGTATGATATCTTCAACCAGCCATGTGAGTCCAAGTACATGGACTTTTGTGTTTAACATGGTGGCCACATCAGGTGAAATCATGTTAGTCAGCCTTAGTCTGCCTTTGGATCCTTATCCTGAATGGGCTTTGAGTGCACTGGACTGTCTAATTGGGCAAATTTCTTGACTTGTAGGCGGGTCTACTGATGCATCTGTTTCACCATCGCCTCTGTCTCTTTCTGCGGCAGAATTATCTTTCCAGCTGGGGTTTTCTACACCTTTAAGTCCCTATCAAACTCCTTTTTTGACTTGAGTCATTAAGACCAGATCTTGGGCAGTATATATGAATGAAGGTGTGGGTTCCACTAATCTACAGAACCCCACTGTCCCTGGGAATTCCCTTACTTATTTGGCATTGGAGAGAGGGAGGATGTGAAACTCAGTCTCTTTTCTAGTTTCTGATAGCCATCACTTTCCATTTCTGAGCAGATACTCCAAGTAACTGACCTGTTTTCTGCAGGTCTGGGCCTTCTTAGCAGAGGCCATGTAACCTAGTTTTTCTAGTTCAACTAGTAACCGGCAGGTTCCATTGAGGCATATGTCTCTGTTAAGGCCAACCAAGAGAATGTCATTTATGAGTTGAAGAAGGGTTACCTGTTTTTTTGTTTGTTTGTTTGTTTTGTTTTTTGTTTTGTTTTGTTTTGCTTTGAACAGAGAGAGATCGTCTTGTAGAGCTCCATCAAAGATGGTAGGGGAGTTCTTGAACCCCTGTGGAAGTCGAGTCCATATTAGTTGTCTAGATAATCCCGATTCCAGGTCCTTCCATTTGAAAGCCAAGATTGGTTGGCTTCTCGAGCTCAGTCAGAGACAGAAGAAGGCATCTTTAAGATCCAGTACAATGTACCAAGTCCTTTCTGGTGGAAGACAGCTCAACAAATTACCCGCTTGTTTACCTCACATAGGTCTTGCACCAGTAGGTAGTTGTTGGTACCTGGCTTCCATACTGGAAGCAGAGGTGTGTTACATGCTGACTGACACCTTTTGAGTATCCCCAGACCTAAGGATATCTAAGGATATGAGGTCTAATTCCATCTCGGGCTTCTTGACCCATGGGATACTGATGAACTGTTATTAAGGTGGCCAAGGTTTTCAGCTCTACACAGACCACTGGCTGGTTCTTAGCCTCATTCAAGCATGCAGTTTCTGTCCCTGCCTGAGGGAACTGATTTATCCCCCAGTCCATTATCTTTGGATTTTCTCTTGGGTGGTCAAAGAGGTGATATTTATCCTCAAGTTTCACAGTAGCTCTCTGGACCCATGACCTCTTGCCAGACAATGGGCCCGTGGTTTGTGAAAAGACTGAATGTTGGGCCCCGGTATCCACTGGGAACTGGGTGGGCTTCCCCTCTACTCTCAGGGTTACCCTGTACTCAGGGAGGGTGTCCAAGCCCTGTCCTCCCTAATAACTGTCTTTACCCAGGGCCAGTATATTGTAGCCTGGGGCTTCTTCTCAGGCTTGGTGGGGTCCACCCCCCCTGTTTTTCAAACATTCTCTTGTCCAGTGCCCTTTTTTTTTTTTCATTAGGCAGACTGATTCTTATCTAAAGGCCTCATTCAGTTGCCTGGTACTCTCTTGCCTAGCTCTTGACTCTCTAACTACTGTGGCCAATATTTTAGTCAACTTTTCTTCCTGTCTTTTTTTTCAGTTCCCTAGCTTTCTGCTCTTTCTGCTTTCTCTCTTGGTTTTCTTTCTCAGTCTCTCTGTTATAGAACACCATTTCAGCTACCTGCACCAGCTCTCTCAAAGACTTGTCCTGTAATCTATCTAACTTCTGCAGTTTTTTCTTAATATAACTGGCAGATTGGTCAATAAAGACTATCATCACTGTTGTTTTATGCTTATCAGATGTAGGGTCATAGAGCATGAACCGGCGAAATGCCTCCATCAGCCATTCTAGGAAGGCTGAAGGAGATTCAGTAGGCCTGTGGACCATTTCTCTTACCTTATCCAAATTAGTGGGGTTCTGTGCAGCTCCCCAGAGACCTGCCATTAAAGTCTAGCGGTAAACCTTCAGGTGTACCCTACTGTCAGGCATGTTTCAATCGGGTCTGGTCTGCGGGAACTCAGTGTCTATCTTAATGGTAAGTTTAGAAGCAGTGGGGGAGAGGCCTGCCCTGCCATGCAGTGGCTGTTCCACCAAGTGGTGGCTGGGTGTTCCAGCAGAGATGCCCCCTGTATTCTCTGTCTCTTCTTCTTCTTCTTTGTCCTCTTCCTCCACCTCTTCCTCCTCCTCCTCCTCCTCCTCTTCTTCCTCTTCTTCTTCTTCCTCCTCCTCCTCCTCCTCCTCCTCCTCCTCCTCCTCCTCCTCCTCCTCCTCCTCCTCCTCCTCTTCTTCTTCTTCTTCTTCTTCTTCTTCTTCTTCTTCTTCTTCTTCTTCTTCTTCTTCTTCTTCTTCTTCTTCTTCTTCTTCTTCTTCTTCCCAGTAAATCTTAAATGTAAAGAAGAAAAGGAAAGGCCAATTTTGAAGAAATGCTTAGACAAAGAAACATAGAGTCTTGATAGGAGAGTCAGAGTCAAAAGGAGTGAGATTTTGGGTTATGAGAGAGAGACACGAGGAGGAGGTTGGCTTGGAGCAAGCAGCTCTTGGGAGCATTTTTTTCAGGCCCACCTTGGAGTTCTCAGCAATGAGAAAGAAAACTATCTCAAAATAAAAAGGAAAAATTCCACTGAAGGGGATAAATCCTAGAATGAGAGTCTAAGAAACACAGGGGTGATCTACTGCTTCAGGCATTCCAGGTGGGCTGTAGCAGGCTGCAAATGACCAAGGAGGAGGGGAAGCAGCTTATGCTGCTAGCAGGCAACACATGAAAGACTGACACTGGGGGAAATATGCTAGAACACAGTAGATTCAGTCCAAAATAATGTCAGTCAAAGTCCAAGAACACAAAGAATGACAAGCAACACACAGACAGTTCCCCAAGAAAACAGAAAAAAACAACACAGACAGCTCACCCCTGTCATGGACACATAAACCAGGTTATACAGACAATCAAGACATAGGAAAAAATGCCAGTGGAAGAATCCAGTAACCAGAGGACTTGGCCAGCCTATGCTGGACAAAATCAGATAAAGTCAGATGACTTGGCCAGCCTATGCTGGACAAAATCAGATAGAGTCAGATGACTTGGCCAGCCTATGCTGGACCAAAGCTAACAGATTTCTAACACCATCATCAATGAACAATACACAGACATTAGATACACATGACTGCCATAAGAGCAACAGACACCGCCCCAGGTGGCTGTGGTTGCAAAACCACCTTCAGATGAAGAAGGGGTCATTTCTGACTCTATCTCTATCTCTTAGACAGACTCTGAGGTGTCCCCAAAAGTCTTGTGGCCTGTGATGTTCTACCCTCCCCCATCGCTTTCACTTCCAAGAATTCCCTCCCAGAACTTGTAACCTGACCCTATTCCAGGGTTGCAAACTGCCCTCCATGGCTTGCCTGGTTCTTGCCCCTGCCAGGAGCACAGAAGCCAGGCTATACAGTCAGTTACCCCTGCCATGGACACAGACACTCCACAGACACAAAAACAAAGAACAGACAGCACACAGACCTGCTCGAATGAGTGTGGACCTTCAGTCACTGGAGCCATGGGATTCTGGAAGAGCATATTTGGTGGAACCTCCAAAATGTTGGACTGTAAAATCAATCTAAAACCAGGGTACACACTCCTCCAGAAATTCACACATATGGTATTCACTGCAATAACATGAGGTTTAATGATAATAATAATAACCCAGTGCACTGGGGTTCTCTTGCATGCAGGCAAAAAGAACCAAAAGTTTATTTTTTTCTCTGTGAAACTTGTGTCGTATTAATCATAGGGGGAAAAAAAAGAGGAAAAATAGTCTGGGACTTTAGGTCATGGAATTGTGCCATAAATCTTTGGGCAGGTCTTCTCTCCTTAGTTAACATAATGGAGATAATCTATCACAAACACGTTTGGTTTCATGATGATTTTAAATATCCTCATGTTGACAATGGAGATTAACCATTTATAATGGTTTAAAAAAAGAATGTATCACATAAATTCATATGTTTAAATTATTAGTACCCATTGAGAATTTGTGAAGAATTATGGGGCATGTCCTTGTTGCAGATAGTGTGTCCCTGGGGGTAACTTTGAAGTTTCAAAAGCACATGCCATTCATAGTTCTCAATATCACTATCTCTCTGTCTCCCTCTTTGTCTCTCTATTTTAATCCCTCTCCCCCCTCTCCCTGTTTCTCTTTCTCTCTCTCTCTCTCTCTCTCTCTCTCTCTCTCTCTGTCTCTCTGATTCACATGTACGTTTTAAATGTTAGCTTTCAGCTATTATTTCAGTAATATGCTTGTCTGCCAGCCTGCTACCATGATACCTATCATGAGTGGTGGGAACTTACCTTCTGAAACTATAAACCAGCTCACAATCAAATGGCTTCTTTTATAAGTTGGCTTGGTCTTGGTCTTTGTAATGACAAAGTGAAAAATAACTAAGACAACCTGTGAGTGGGGAACTGGAGAAATGACTCAGAAGTTAACAGCAATGACTCTTCTACTCCTTTGTATGTCCTCAATTTAATTTACAGCAACCACATGGTGTCAAACAACTATAATGGAATCCAATGGCCTCTTCTGGTGTGCAGGAATTCATGAAAAAAAAAAACCCTCATAAACATAAAATAGGTTTATAAAATCTTTTAGAAATTCCAAATATTAATATGTATTTAGTTAAAAATCAAATATTATTACTTTCTCTAGACCAGAAGTCAAACATAATTTGGTTAAAATTTAAATAGTAAATATTAGGTTGTATATGGCATGTGATGCTGTCACAACTCAATTTTGCTATTACTGCATGTATAGAAGTTATATTTGCAAATAAATAGGCTTTCTAGTTCAACTGTCATTTTCATAGTGAAATCAGAAACTTGCAGATTGTTTTATATGTTAGACAATTGTTTTACTTCTGAATTTTTAAAAACCATCTAGAACTATAAAATTCATTTCAGGCTCCAGATCTAAGCAAAACATGCACATTAGGCAAGACTATCCATTGAACTATAGGTGACTGATTGCTTAACTGTCACTAGTTTATCCATAGTCAGTTTCCTTCTTAACATAATAAAGTCTCCTTTATTTTCTATAAGTATGTTTTCCTATACAGTTGTAACCTTTTCTTTCATATCTTGGTAATAATGCTTGTGTCACCTGATTTCTAATCCCTCTTATCTCTTTCTCTTTCCCTGAGCCCCTGTTCTTCATGGCTCAGATCTTCTGTACATCTTCACTTTTTTGGATGTACACAGAATCATTGGCAGCTCCTTTCCTCATCCAATCACAACAGCTTCAATCTTGATGAAAATCTTTTCATATACCATGTATTTATTTTGTTCTTGCTGGCAAGCTACTACTTTCACATAATAAAATAACTTTCTTTTGTGTACAATACAAAGAAGGAACAAGCCTGTGATTATTATATTCTTGACTCATCAAAACAAGTATTCTAATTTCAGAGATTTGCTTTCATGTTCAACATGGATGGAAGGCGTGGCCTCTGTACTGACAGTTTTATAGATCTTAGCAGCCATAGTTCTTACTGGATGCTATGTTTTATCTGAAGCATGTGACTGAATAAATCCACAGTTTATACTACAGTTTTCCTTTGACAGTTGAGTAGAAGTATAGCATGACGGTTAATCTCATCTTTCTGCTGAGATTCTGTTTTCTGTCAAGTAAGTCCACTCTGAATGTTCTAGTATCCAGAAGGAAAAAGTTTAAATAACATTATCTCAGATGAAAGCACATGTGTCTGTAAAAGGGTCAAAAGACATGTTGAAATCCACTGTCCTGGAGCCCTCTTCCTACAGACATCTCCTCTCTGAGATGACCAGGGAAATAAAACATGCCTAGTGAAGAGTTTCTGCTACCTCACTAACCGCTTTAATTCTCATGTCCCCCCACACTACTTGTTGGCAAAGATACCTCATGCTTCAATCATGATTGTAGTCATCCTGCTGTCAGAGACATATTGACTTGCTCTCTGTCCTACATCTGCATTAGCTACAAGTTGAGGTTGATAAGTAGGAGTAGGTTTCCTAAACAAAAAAGAAAGAATAAATAAACCTGTCAGGAAGAAAAAGCAATAAAATCAATCAGAGGTTTTGATCAACTCATTTGTCACAAAGAATAACAGATGCATTAGTGTACACAGCACTTAGATATAAAAAGCCGTCATGATACAAATGACAAATGATGTTCTTATAATTTATCACTTGCTTTTTCTTCATATTGTTAAAAATTTCATTACAAAAATCATTAAAACTTGCCAAGTAAAACAGATTCACTCACCCAGAAATGAAGTATGCATCTTTACCTTTCGCAAATTAAGTTGGGATGGGAGGGAAGACTGGGAATGAAAAGTATGTTGTGGTTGATGAATTGGAATCTGTACAAGGTACATATTAAAATAAAACAACCCCACCCACTTTCTACCTAGTATATCATGAGGTCATGTCATTAATTTGTACAGAAACCTCCATTCTTATCTTACAGCTCTTAATTGGTAAGGAATCATTGCTATTTTTCATTAATTTATTTATTTACTGACTTAACATCCTGATCACAACTGCTTCCTTACTCCCAGTACCCCCTCACAAAGCTCTTCCTTCACCTCTTAGAAGGGGGATGGTCCCCATGCATACCAACCCACCTTGGCACATCAAGACAATGTAGGACTAGACACATTCCTTGCAACTGAGGCCAGACAATGCAGCCCTATTAGAGAACAGGGTCCACAGGCTGGACAGAGCTTCAGAGTAAGCCCTGCTCAAGTTTTGGGGGGAACCCACATAAAGACCAAGCTGCACATCTGCTACATATATGCAGTGGAGGAGAACTAGTTCAATCCCAAGTATACTTGTTTGGTGGGAAGCATTGTTTTATGTCATGCAAGGTAAAACAAAAACCATTTATGAAAGGTGCTCAAAAGTGATATTGGGGAAATGTTACTGTAATATTTTAAAATGGCAGCACCTGATCTGTCTTGTGGTATGGGGCTGCCATCCTGACTAGGCAAGGTCTGAGGCCATGAGTGGCTGTGTGTTCTCTCTGCTGCTCTGCTCAAGCCACTGGATCAGGCAGGCCAGAAGCACCGGTCCTGCCACCCATGAGATGCCAGCATAGGAGATGGCTCTGACAATCTACCATTCTGTCTCTACAGTGCTTGGCTGAGCCCAGACCATCTCACTGTCCATGCAATACCCAGTAGAAATGAGACTCTAATGTTTATATATTATCCAATAGCTTTATATATTTGTCAATGCTCAAATAACAAGATGCCCACACAATTAGAAATGTTAACAAATTAACTAACCTCAATATAAGTTGTTACCCAGGACTGCTCTTGATATATGCGTGGCTCTCCCTGGCTCCTACATCTCCTTTCTTCCCTAGCTCCTCCCCTTCCTTCTCCTCTTCTTCTCCTCTCCTCCCACATTAGCTCCTCCCAGAATACCAAGAGTTATTGTAAAATATAGTAGGGGAAATATTCCACTATAGGGGAAACTGTCCTTTGTGTACATGTGACATAAAAGACTAGTTCTTAATTCTATAAAAAATACAGCATTGGGTACGGTGCTCTGAGAAGATTTCAGGCCTGAACACGAGGGTCAGACATCTTACAAGATCTCTGAGTAGTTCATGAAGCAGAATGCTGTGTACTTTCTTAAAGGTCTTAGAGAAAGTTAAATTTTCAAGTTACCTTCTTTAAGTTTAAAGTACCTGTGAGTGATCAAGCTATCCCTAATTATTGATGGCATGTAAGAAATGGGAACATTTGCATTTTTAAAAATATAATAAATTATTTTGTTATTATGTGACTTAGAAAATTAGAGACACTGGGTAGGAGGAGTACATTTGGCATTATTTGTTTACAAATAAACAGGCCCTCTAAACGTTCTTGGGGAATAGAAATCAGAGTAGGTATTATTCTCCTTAAATTCAGGCACTGGGGAAATATGTTATTTTCCATCAGAGAGAAATAATTATAGCTGTGATTTTGGTAGGAGGGTTGACATCTCCTTTCTAGCAACAGTAACAGTAGAGGCTACTGCAGGTGTCCATGGTCTAATTGCCGCTTGGCACAAATCTCTAAATTTGCTTGTCAATTTCTACCCACATATCTTCCTTCCTTCTTTCCTTCCTTCCTTCTTTCCTTCCTTCCTGCCTTCCTTCCTTCCTTCCTTCCTTCCTTCCTTCCTTCCTTTCTTTCTTTCTTAATGGCTTTCATTTTTTTGATTCTCTTTTTTTAATTTATTAGATCTTTTATTTACACTTCAGATGCCATCCCCTTTCCCCATTCACCCCCCTTAGAAAACCCCTATTCCATGCCCCTTTTTCCTTTTTGCATTTATACATTTTTTTAAAAAATGTTAATCATAGGCTTTATAAGTTTGGTATGCTCAATCAGAGGTGTAACCCACTACCCAACCTAGATATAACAACTATCTTTGACTGGTGGAGATACATGAACATCTGCCTCCCTGTCTCCCCCCTCTTTCTCTCTTTCATCACCTAGCTTCTCCTCTCCTTCTTCTTCTTCTCTTCTTACTCCTTTTCTTCCTCTCAGTACTCCTCCCACCTTAGCTCCTCCTACATATCACCCTTCCTGTTAAAATGAAATTTTTCTCTCAAAATACAATTAGAGCATAATTATGCCAATTTGTACCAGTGAGGTACAAGATAGTCCTAATACCCAGTCCATCCTTTTGTTGACTAACCAGCACCTCTATCATCTATGCTAACTAAAACATTTAGATCTGAACCTGGCTTTAGGATGAACGTCAGCTGCCGACCATCCACTCAAATCTTTTCTCTCAAGGTAAATAGCTATAAGTTTTCAACCCCGTCAGAAATCCAGACTGACTGAGTTAACTATAATTGTGGGAAGCACAAAGCATAGCTTCTAAAACTTAGCCAATTTATAGAGACCTCTGAACACCTGGACACTCGCTCTACTTCAAAACATTGGAGCATCTGTTCTTCTGCCTTCTGGCCCAGGATCATCTGACAGACCTTAGTGCTGCAGAATTATTAAGGGCTGATTACTCTGTCTAGGCAGATATAATCAGTCGACTATTCTGCAAGTGTGTCCTTTTCTGGACAGTAATTTGTCTGTAGAAGGAAAGAGGTAATTCTTGCCTAGTGGCTGTCTCACCACAACTGGAGTAACACCAAGGATGCTCAATTTCTTCTTAGAATTCAATATAGGAAGCTACCCAGAGCAGACAGGTCTCCCAGAATTCCATCTGGAGGCCGTGAAGACACAGCATCAGAGGATTGTCAATTTGCTCTTCCCCCCACTCCTCTTCTAATATCTCAGTGCCCATAATCAGCTTGAAGAAGCTAATGAAGAGCCAGCGCCCCTATTCCCTGGGCTTGGAGACTAAGGTCGTAAATGTTGGACTGTCTTTCTAGGGAAAAGTAATGGTTTTGTGGGAATAGAGAGGATTAGCTAGGGGTTAATTGCATAGCCATACCTACTAGTAGAAATCTGTATAATTAGTATGAAGATGAAGATATAAATTCTTAAATGGCACCAATTTACTTTGGTTACAAATTTTAAGGTTTTCATTGGCATGAGCTTCTTAGTGATATAAGAGTGAGATAAATATTGTTACTCTCACAGGCATTGTACCAGTATAACACATTTAAGAATACAAAGTTTAGACCCAGTCCATCTTTAACTTTTTTTAACTGATTTGAGAAGGTCAGCCTGTGAGTAAAGGGACTATAGAAAATTCATGGCTTGGAGTTTATTATAAGGGTGTACTCTATGTTTTATTTAGAAATAGCTGAGTGGAGTTAACAGGCAATAGTCCAGATTACCTTACATGGATAGTTGGTTTTCAAAACATCAGAAATCCTTAGAATTGACATCACAAACATTTCTGTATTAATCTTCATTTTCATTAGAGGCTTTCATTTTTAATCCTTTAATTCTTTCTTCTTTCCATTTTTCTTCTTTCCTTTTCCTTCTCCACTCCTCCCCCACCCTCTTTTTTCTCTTATGGTGGATATGTATGTACAGACTTACTTATAGATATTGGATCTCACTATATAAATCAAGTGGGCCTGAAAATTATATAGATCTGTCTATAGAGTCTAACTAATGAAATAATTGTGGAACACTGTTATAAGCCTATGTTTTTCAAAGCTATTTTACTTAGGGTTCTTAAAGGCTTCAACCTTCCTTCTAGCCCACCAAAAAAGGTAGACAAGTAACATGGTTAATATAATAAAAGGTTGTGGACTTGTTCAGAAGTAACTCTTTGGAACAATTTCTATCTTCATTATCAGAGTATGAGCAGTCCTATACAATAGCAAACACCAAACAAGAATCAGAAGCAGCAGCTAAATCCCGCCTGAGTCAAATACCACATGAAATATTTTAGTGCAATTCTTTCTACAAAGTGGAGACCAGCAAAGACCAGTGAAGAAGCAAGACCAGCAAATCCTTGCCCAGCTAGCAAAGACCAGCTAAGTACTGCGAGGGGTAGCAATTCAATAGTGCCTCTTTACTGTAATCTTTGGGGTTATTTTTATAACTTTCTAAACATCAAGAAACCTCTCAATTGTCTGCTCTGAGTAAAACATCACCTACCCTCTCACAAGACTGGTTCTAGGAAAAAAAAAAAACATTGATATGACCCAACAGAGTTGTTAGAAAAAACAGAAATTTCTACTTCACAATATGATGTAAATCCTGCTCCTAAGATTGAATCTCAGCTTCCAGTTTTTGCAGTGTGCTGAGTTGGGAGGTAGAATTATTTTATTTCTTTAGATGACAGAATTATCAAATTGGTGACCAGTCTCTTGGAAATAAATGTGAACTGCAGATGCCATCCCAATATGGGTTTTAGCAGAAACATGTCCTTGCCTTCTGTTGGAATATAGTATGTGCCAGTTATACTTATTATAAAGAGATAATTGATTTTAGAATGGACAAAGTCCAGAAATGGGAATCTTTATTTGTAAACAATAGTAATACAGCCAATGCTTTAACAATAATAATATTCAAATTTCTCCAATTAGTTTTCATACTTAATAACAGTGAGATTATCATGTAAGGCAAAATGTCTCCAATATGGATGAAACTGGAATCTGATATTTAAGTAGTTACCCCAGCACAGAAGACTATAAATTTCATAGTGGGTGTAGGACACTTTTCTCAGAGCTGTTTTTGCCCTGGAAACTTATGCAATGCAGACTCGATTTGAAACCAAATACACATTTGTTTCCTGTTACCTTGTTCAAATATATCATAAAAACAATCAGAATCTCAGCACAGTTGCTACTGGAGTAAATAACTATCAAGCACAAGTAAATATGAAAATAGATAATAAATATGCTGTTTAATATGAATTTTGTCAGTTTGCTGCAAATATTCAGTGATACTCATTCCTAAGCAAGGGGGATGATTTGAGTGATGTATGATTCTAATATGTATGTTTTTCTACATCTTAAGGTGATAATATCACCTTCATAATTCTGTTTAGCTTAAATTGACAACTTCACACAACGTTTCCCAACCCACTGTGGGTGACAATATTTTGATCAGTTGGCTTTGAGATATCTAGGAGTAAAGAACATTAGCTGCAACCAAGTGACAGCATGGGTATACTAACTTCTCTGTGCTTATGTGTATACACATGATGTGTATACCTGTTTGAGTTCCTTCTTTGACTTCCACAAAGTGACTGATAGTGACATGGCAGCATGAGTCAAATAAATATGTTCTTCCTCTTTGCTACCTCTCATCAGTGTTTTTGTCACAACAACTGAAATAAGAGAAGAATTGTGTACCATACATAGATAATTGAGAGGATATGTATACATATTGGGGATGGGAACCTAGTGGTTCCTTGTTATGATGAAACACTTGAACAAAGTGTTCTCAAAGGAAGAATGGTTTCTTATGGTTAATAAAGGATACAGTCAACCATCTTAGAAGTACCACAGCAGCAGGGACCTGAGATGCTGTTCACATTCTGTCTGTAATCAGAGAACAGTACATTATCAAGAATGAGTGTTGGTTATTTAACTTCATGGTCCACCCCAAGTAAGTCACTTCTTCAGGAAATGCACAGAATCTTTAAGGTTCAACAGCTTTCTGAAACAGGATCCCCAGATGTTGCCCACATGCTCAGGAGCATAAGATGATGAGGGAAATATGATAGTCAAACTTTACTTCCACCTACACACTCCTGCATAGTGATTTTCAAAAATTTACTAAAATGCAAGAGCGTCACTTATTAGGGTACACCTCTTTTTCTGAATTTCATGGAATAACTAGTGAAGTTGGATGGATACTGACAGTCTTCATCCTTAATTAGGACAGGGAAGTTTGAGAGCACACTTTATCTTTATTCCCATCTGATGCTAAGTCAAGTCTTACTTTCTACCATATCCTTATTTCTCTTAAACACAGAGCTCAAATTCTGTTTGAATATTTCCACGTCCCTTTGCTCCTTCGCTGTTTCACCTTCTATGTCTTGCAACTGCAGGAGTGAAGGATCAAGTTCTTGAAAATTTAATGTGGGTTCTTGGCAATTTCTCTGTGCCATAGTTTCCTTGGATGATATATTACATATTTAAAACCTGCATGTTTTTTCTTTTGAGGACAGTTGTGTGGCTACATTCGCAAGTACCCAAGCTAGGAGACAGAAAAAAGAGTAATCACAAATGTCCCATATTTATTCAAGTCACTGGCGACTTCGTACCCTTGTTCTTTCTGTAACACCATGATGATTTTCAGATATTAATACTTATGTTTAAAATAATTATATACAGGGTCTTCGCAAGTGACTCACTATGCAAAGTTGTTGCTGTTCAATCAGTTGCATTTGACATAAAATTCCTGGTAGTGATAGAAAAGGTCCACATGGTAGTATGCTCTTGTAGCAT
Organism: Arvicanthis niloticus; assembly: GCF_011762505.2. Lineage (NCBI taxonomy): Eukaryota > Metazoa > Chordata > Mammalia > Rodentia > Muridae > Arvicanthis > Arvicanthis niloticus. Next base: position 78,795,026 of record NC_047667.1, on the reverse strand, counting down.
TCCTGGAAACACACAACCCAGCTAATCTAGTACATGCAAATACATGTAATATAGTAATACAGTAATCTATTACATGCAAAAAGGCAAATAAGAAAAAAGCTCTTTTGAAACATGATAGAAACTGAGGACCACAACCTTAGTTGTCTTCTGACCTTCACACTCAGATTAGAGCATACACCAGCACTCACCCACAAGAATATGCACATACATTTACGTTAAACACATGAAAGGACATTAAAAATGTTGCTATGAAATTTCTTATTTTATCAGTAATAAGTAAAAAACATATTATATATTTAAATAGAATTTATGGAAAATAATTGAATTGTTTCTACCTATATCTTTATATTGAGTTCTGAAACAAGAAAAATATTGTCACATTTTCTATGACTGAAGCAGAAGGCCATTTGGCTTGTAGAAAACCAGAACATGAGAGCAAGTGGAATAAAAAGATGGAGCTGAAAAGGGCAGTCACTGAGATTGCCCATTGAGCACCTGGAGAAGACCACATTTGCAACTGGATAGGACATGATTATAAGGATGTATAGAAACAGGGATTACAGACTTTTTTACTATTTGTTCTGAGACTATCTTAAATACAATGGTCAGTACCCATTCATTTTGTCTTTCATTACACTGGAGATTACACACACACACACACACACACACACACACACACACACACACACACACATGCTGTCTTCAGACATACCAGAAGACACATAATAAGCCCATTTCATAATAAGCAGTTGTGTCTCACCATGTAGTTTCTGGGAATTGAACTCAGAATCTCTAGAAGAGCAGTTAGGCAATTAGTGCCCTTAATCTCTGAGCCATCTCTGTAACACTTACTGGTATATATTATAACTGATAGTTATTTCATGTTTCCAAATTCATGCAAAATTGGCCAGCTTATGACTCGATGACAATCATGCCCCCAAATTCAGTAAGTTCCTCCATGAAACATGTATTTATCACTCATACAAATGTCTGCACAAATCTGGAAAAGGCAGCCATTCAGCTAATGGAGCTTACCTCCCTGCATAAACTTATGTGGAGTAGGAGAAAGAATCACAGAGAATCAAACACAGGATTCAAGCTCTCATCCAGAAGTAACAAAGGTTTACTTCTAATAAAATGTAATCTGTCAATGTGAGGTATATGGCAATCTATCATTTCCAATGAGGAAGAAATTTCAGCTCTCCCATGCAAGATGGAAGACAAAAACAAGAACCCAGTGTGTTCCAACAGTCTGAATAACACCACAACCAGCAAACATTAACACATTTGGGGAACAGACATTTTATACTCAAGTTGTTGTGGTAAACATTCTGAATGGTACTGAACAAAAAAATAGGGTCTACGAACAACTGGATAAAAACACTTGTGCATGTTTTATAGGCGAGCTGTTAAAATTAAAGGGTCAAATTAAGAAAAAAATAGCTTTTGCAACTTACACTCATCTGTCAAATTCTACACAGTTATTTTTGGTCATTAGACCATTCCACTGACAGGTCAATGTTAATAGTATTTTTATTCTGTTGTGTGACTTTTCCTGGGGAGACATAAACTAATGGCTATCTTCATCCCAGATAGAATATAGACTATTTTACCATACTCTGGTTTAATGAAGCACTGCATTTTTTACTGGGGTTACATATAAGAACACAAGTACAAAGGCACAGGATCACCAGAATGCCCATGTTACAACCTATTGAAGCTGCATTGAAGGTTCCTGCACAACCTGTAGGTGGCTCCACAAAACAATACTCAAATGTTTCAGGGAATCTTGTGAATCCTCTAGCTCTCTAAGTGCCCTCCACTTCTCAAGTTCTTTTGGCTTCTAGATTTTTCCCAGGTACTTTCCTGTTCTGGAGTAGGGAATGTTTTAAGTCAAAGAAACAAATACATAACACACTTTCTAGTAACTACATGCCAAATGATGTTTATAAGTCAATGCACTTGAGTAAGCAGTTACTGTTTATGTTGGACCACAAAGTGGCTATATCAAGGCAAGGCACACAGCACACAGACTGTAAGTATTTGACAGCTGAGCCTTGACTTAAATTTGATAGACAGATGATGTGGATATAGATGACATACAGATGATAGATTGATAAATGATACATAGTAATTTATAAGTAGAATGATAAAAGATGACTGATAGACAATATATTAAAAAGAAAGAGGCCCTAAGGCCTGACACTATTACTGAGGCTATAAAATGTTCACAAAAAGGGACCTATCATGATTGCCCTCCAAAAGACCCAATAAAAGAAAGAGTCAGATGCAGATATTTGCACCCAACCAATGGACAGAAGCTGATGACCTCTGTGATTGCATTAGGGAAATGTGGAGAAAGCTGAGAAGGGTGACCCTTTAGGAAGACCAGAAGTTTCAATTAACCTGGACCCCTGAGATCTCTAAAACACTAAACCACCAGCTAGGCAGTATACATCAGCTGAGATGAGACACCCCCCCCCCCCCAACACATATACAGCAGAGGACTGCCATGTCTGGCTTCAGTCAGAGAAGATACACCTAACCCTCAAGAGACTGGAGTCTCTAGGGAGTTTAGAGGTCTGGTGGGGTGGATGGTGGGGGGTGGAGACATCCTCTTGGAGAAAGGGGACCAGGAAAGAGGTATGGAAAGTAGGACAGTCAGAGGATGTACAGGAAGGGGAATAAAATTTGGAGAGTAGATAGATAGATAGATAGATAGATAGATAGATAGATAGGGAGATAAATAGATTGATTCATAGATGGTAGATGATATACACTTATTACTCTCACAGTATGCAAATTTATCTATCAAGAATATTGCTTGGAGTTTTAGAAGTTAATTTCTTGAGTTCTGTATATATTTTAGATATTAGCTACCTGTTGAATGTGGGGTTAGGGAAGATTTTTCCAAGTCTGTTGCCAATTTGTCCTATTGAATATTACTTTTGCCTTACAGAAACTTTTCATTTTCATGAGGTTTCATTTATTATTTCTTGATATTAGAGCATGAGCCATTAAAGTTCTGATTCAAAAATACTACCCACCCCAAAACAATGAGTCCATTCAAAAATCTTTCCCACATTCTCTTCTATTAGTATCAATATATCAGGTTTTATGTTGAGGTCCTTGATTCCCTTGAACTTGAGCTTTGTTCAAAGTGACAATTACAATTTTTTTTACATACCTACTGTCACTTAGACCAGCACCATTTATAGAAGATTTTTTTCTATTGTATATTTTTGTTTCTTTGTCAAAGATCAAGTGTCCATAAGTGTGTGATCTTACTTCTGGCTCTTCAATTCTATTTCATTGATCTACCTTTCTTTGTCTGTACCAATTTCATGGAGGTTTTATCACTACCAACCCAATCGAAAACGAGGTATAAAGCTAAACAGAGAATTCACAACAGAGGTATCTCAAATTGCCGAGAAGCACTTAAAGAAATGTTCAAAGCCTTATTCTCCAGGGAAATGCAAGTCTAAACACCCTGAGATTCCACCTTAAACAAATCAGAATGGCTAAGTGCAAAAACATGCTGGTGAGAATATGGAGAAAAAGGAACATTCCTACATTGTTGGTGGGATTGCAAACTGCTACAACCACTCTGGAAATCAATCTGGAGTTTTCTCAGAAACTTAGAAATACATCTACTTGAAGACACAGCTATACCACTCTTGTTCATATATCCAAAAGATGCCCCACCATACCACAAGAGCACATGTTTACAGCAATCTTACCTTTGCTAACCAGAGGCTGGAAACAAGCCAGATATCCCGTAAAGGAAAAAATGGCTACAGAAAATGTGGATCATTTACAATTGAGTAATCCTCAGCTATTTAGAATGAGGACATCATGAGTTTTGCAGGTAAATAGACAAAACTAGAAAATAACATGCTGAGTGAGAAAACTCAGAACCAAATGGATGTGCATGGTATATACTCACAATAACTGGATGTTAGTGAAAAATGTACAGAATATCTAGGAGAAAATCCACAGAGCTCAATAAGTTTAACAAAAGAGACCAAGTAAGGATGCTTCAGTCCCATTTGGCAGGGAGAAGGAAACAACCACAGGAGGCAGGGGGAGGGAGGGACTTGTATAAGAGAGAGAAGTGGGCGGGGAAAATGGGAATGTAATCAGGTATGGGGAAAGAGACCAGAGAGAATCCCTGAGGGCCACCAGAATGAATGGAACTCTGCAACCTCAAGGGTGGGAAATGGGACAACCTTCTAGAATGTACCAGAGACCTGAGAGGTTTGAGGATTTCAGGAATCAAAGGGAGGGACCTTAGATGAGATGCCCAACAGTGGGGAGAAGGAACTGTAAGAGTCTACCTCCAGTAAAAGACAGGTTTTCAAGTGATGTGATTGTCTGGTTGTCATTCCACAGTCAAGAACCCTGTCCCAGAAAATTGTTCCTGTCTAAAAGAACTACAGGGATAAACATACAGAATAGACTGATGAAAGGCAGTTCAGCGATTGACCCAATTTGGGATCCACCTCAAGGGGATGCTCCAAGGTATGACACAATTATTGATGCTATGGTGTGCTTACAGACAGAAGTCTAACATGGCAGTCCTCTGAGAGGCCCAACAAGAAACTGACTGAGACTGAAGCAATTTCTTACACCCAATCATCAGACTAAAGTCAAATTAATGAATCAAATTAATTTGTGGTCAAATTAATGAAAAGCTGGAAGAAGCTGAAGAGTAGGGAGATCCCATAAGAAGACTGGCAATTTGAACTAATCTGGACCCCTAAGTTCTCTCTGCCACTGAGCCTCCAACCAGGCAGCACCCATATGCTGGTCTGAGGACCCCAACACATATATAGCAGAGGACTCCCCGGTCTGGCCTCAGTGTGAGAAGACATTCCTAACTCTTCAGAAATTTGAAGCTTCGGGGAGTGAGTGAGGAAGCCTGGTGGGGTGGGGACATATCCTTTTGAAGATGAAGGGGAGAAGGAATGGGATGAGTAACTGACTGGAAGTGGGGCGATAAGTGGACTACAGGAAAATAAAAGTAAAACAAAGAATATTGTTAATAGGACCATATGTTAAATTTTGCTTAACCTTGTCATGAGAATCATCCTCCTAAACAACCTAGAGGCCTTTCTAATAATGCCTTGATGACAAAAGGCATCCAGGCATAGACTTCATAGACCATGTTACTTAAAATAAGAAGTTCCACTCTAACTTTGGGCTAATGGACCCAGACTAAATAAAAAGCAGAAATTCAGCTAATCAACATCATTCACCTACCTGCTTCCCAACTGTGGTTACAATGGAATTAGACATTTCACTCTATTGCTGCCACACATCTCCACCAGTGATTGATCAGACTGGAGCCAAAATAAAGCTCCTTACCTCCTTAAGCTATATTGTTGGGTATTTTTTATTTAGCAACTAGAGAAATAACTTAAACACCTTGCAATAAAAAAATAAGAAAGCCAAGATTTAGAATAATGAGAGCTTTAGAATATAACTAATATTAATGAAACATTACTACAGATTGTGACAAGTATCTGGTAACCTTCTGATTACTTCTCAAGGATAATTCATTTGGCCTGAATAGCAACATGCAAGCTAACTGCTATTAGTTTTGCTAATAATGATACATGCATAGACAATCTGAGTTAACAATTAACCTAGAGTTATACAGAAAAACAGAGGAGTGAGAATTTAAAATTTATGATTTTTTTCTTCACTACTAGACTGCATTAGGTAATATAAAAGGATTTCAGGTCACACAGCATAACAAGTTCTTTGTTAGAAGGTGTCATTGATTTTTTTATAGTCTGATCTAAGTGAAGAGCTTCCAAATGTGGCAGGGAATCTTCTCTGCTCTTTGCTCTCAATATCTACGAAACAAAAGCTTTGAAGCTTAGATGTAGACAAAGTTCTCATAGATAAATGGAGATGAGAAAGATGAGAGAAACAAAGACAAAAATAATGATAGATATAGATGGATTCATGTTGATTGATAGATACATAGATGATCATTACATTAAACAGATATATGATATACATTGTAGACAGACTGATAGATAATAGAAAATCAATGTATTAGACAGATAGATAAATGATAATTTTAATAGATAATAGAAGCTATGTAGTCTGGTACATGCACACACACATACAAATAATGGATATATCCATATATAATATATACATATAGAGGAACATATATCAGATACTTAGATAAAAGTAATTGATATCCATATTTTAAATACATCTTTAAAGAAAGAAGTACCTAACAGGTGAAAGGGTCACTTCTTAACATGCCAATTCCACACCCTGGAGCTGTACCAGGAATTTACATATCATTCTTATAATCTTCTTAGTTGTAAGATTACACCCGAAAATGTCTCTTAAGTTTATTGATAATCGTACTGTGAAAGTTTGATAAAAAATGACAGTGCTGTCAGTATCAAGAAGCTACTAATTTAGACAGATCTACCACTACTGACTACTGTAGGGAGAAGTCCAGAGGGTTTAGTTGAAAGCTCCACAACATGGTTGCCTTTAGGGATTCTGAAATGATTCTTAAAAGGTGAGAGTTCTCCAACACAGGTAAAGTTCACTTTAACTTTGAAAAAATTAAAATAAAATTATCATGCAGTTGAAATTAATTTTATTTGGAATAAATAAGGAAATATTTTTGGATATATGATAAAACTTACATACAAATTAAAAGATTCGTTGATTTTAGTCAGAGTATCTGAGTAATGGTTGAATACTTATTCTTCTGTGTTCTCTCCATATCCTCAATGGAAAAAGAGAAAAAAAAAATGAAAATGCCACAGAAATTCTCAATGGTAGATGCAAAAAAAAAAAAAAAAAAAAAAAAAAAGTAGGAATATCAACTGTTTTCTCAAGCAATGAGATCAAAATGTTTTGCTTTTCAGAAGTGTAGTATGTTTACTTTTTTCACTAAGACCAAGTCATCACTTCTAAAGTAAACATTTACTAGGTATACTTGCTTGGTACAAAGGGAGGAAAATGAATATAAGTATTTAACACTTTTATGCTTCTATGTTTTGGCAATAACAGGGAAACAATGCTTTAATTTTAGTTTTATAAATAGTTTTTATTAAATTTTAATATTAGTTTTGACTTCTTGAATGAGTATATCTTTTATTTTTCTCTCAATACAATAAAATGAAAAAGAAAAGAAAAAGACACTCTGCCATTGATTCCTGGTCTCCCAATGCATATACACAGAGAAGCATATGGACCCACATACACACATGCACAGGCATGAATAACCGGATGAATTTTTTTTGTTAAGAATATGTTTTTATTATTTTATATATTTAAAAAATATACTCACAGTCTAAATCTAGACATTATACTAAATGTTCATGTGACCAAAGAGCCTAAATTTAAGAATTATTTCAAGCATACCTGATATTCCAAAAATAATCAATGCATTTGCTCCCAGGTCTATATTTACCTCTCTGTGCTGATCTCTACTTTGTGGCAAGTAGCATCATCAATAAAGCAAATAGGAAGAGCAATGGGCCTGGTTTTTATAGGTGTAGGCCCCAAAGAGTCATGTATTTGAAAGCTTTGCCCATAAGGAATAGCATTAAAAGGTGGTAAGGCCATGTTTGAATACTTATGGTATTGTGAGAAAATGTGTGTCATTGTGAGGACAGGCTTTGAAATCTCCTATTCTCAAGGTCTGCCCACTTGAATTTAAATCGCCTCCTGGTTGCCTTGGGTTATAGATATACAAGTCTTGATTCTTCCAGCAGCATGTCTGGCTGCATGCTGCCATTCTTCACTCCATGATGATAATGGACTACCTGATAAGGTCAGCCTGTCCCAATTAATTTTTCCCTTATTTAGAATAGCCTTTTATCATGTTGTCCCTTAACAACTGTAAACTGTAAAACTGTAACTGTAAAACCGTAATGAAGACAGAAATGATACAAGGTACTGAGGTATTGTTGTAAAAGGCCTGGCTATGCTTTTATTTGGAGGAATGTGGATTTCAGGACTTTGGATAAGAAATGAAGTAGAATGCTTTATGTGCAGCTTAATGGGCCATCCTTGTATAAGCACAGTCCAGAATCTTGCTGAGGATGATCTGCAATTTGGAGGCCTGGATCAAGAGGTTTCTGAAGAGAAGAATTATATAGAGATTATTCTTGTGATATTTTGATGAAGAATGTGGATGATTTTTGTACTTGTCTAAAGAGTCTGCCTGAGGCTAATGTAAAAGAGATTTAGTTTAATTGTATTGACAAAGGAAATTTCAAAACAGACTAGTATAAATTCTGTGCTGTGGTCTACTTCTATGAAGAACATTTTAATCAAGCATAAAATGCTGAGAATGAAAAAGTACAAAATGTAACTTTCAAAAATTAAGCAGGCATAAGGTTTTAGTATGAAATTAAATTCTTTGTTCAGGGGGATAAACAAATTAAAGATATTAAATGAAATAAAAGGAGTGGTGACTCTATTCCATCTATCTAAGCTTCCATCTTGTAAAAAGAATTTTCCACAAGAAATATTGCTACTTATTCTAAATTTACAAAGCATTTGTAGTTATACATGAAATAGTTGTGTCATGTTAGACATTATTATGACCTGGTTACTACTTTATTTGAATGTAAGGAAATATGATTGTTTGGTGAGTTGACAAGATGTAAACTGCCATGGGTGTTCTGTTCTCAGTTGTAAACTTGACTCTCTGGAATGAATTACAATCCAGAAATTAAGGGCATACCTAATCTGAATCCTGCAACTGGAAGACACAAACTTATGAGCCTGATCATAAGGTGGAATGAAACTGTGATGACAAAAATAAGTCACTCAACAGGAAACATTGATGGTGTGGTAGGATACAGTGAAGGCACAAGTGGCACACTGATGGTAAAAGTAGATATTGTGATAATATATTGGGGCACAGTTAAGACACATAACAACACTGAGATGATAAAATAGAGCACAGTGAAGGTACAAATGGACAAAGTGATGGCACAATAGTACATTGTGATGGTGCAAAAGGGCTATGCAATGAAAAAACCACCAAGGATAGCAGCAACAATAAAGTCGATCCAACCAGAGCTTAGAAGACAATCTGTGTTTGGTGTAGAGGGTAAAAGGGGAGAAGTGAGTGAAACCCCTTTGAGGAACAAAGAAGATCATGAGTGGATCTGAGACATTTACTACTGTGATATTTGCACAGCTGGAATTTGGTTTTGCTTTGATTTGATTTTGTCTATGCTCAAGTTCTTCCCACTTGAAGTAAGAAAGAACTTAATTTTTTTTATAATTTTACAGGAGGCCAAATTTAAGAGAGTTTAAACTTTTAAGAGATCCTGGAAATTTACTTTGGATTTTAAAAGCAAGTTTGAATATTTTAAACAGATTTTGCATTTTTAAGTTTGTAAATTTTTATAGACTGTAAGACTTTGTATAGACTGTTTGCAATGTTTTATATTGTAATGTTTATATTAATGTAAAATATTGTTAATGAATAAGAAAGGAAAGTTTGTTACTTTCAAGTGATGTATTTGTGTGTCAAGTAAACAAGGGATTACTTGTCTTTTGTAGTTTTTATGCCAAGTGGACATGAGCTAGAGCCATCTGATAAGGAGTCTCAATTAAGAAAATGTCTTAGAAGATGTGCCTGTAGGCAAGACTGAAAGGGCATTTTCTTAATTAGTGGTGGATGGGGGTCCACACCATGCTTCTAGGATGCCATTCCTGGGATTGTGGTACTGAGTTCTATTAAAAAACAGACAGACTGAGGAAGCCAGAATGAATAAGCCAGTAACTCCTTCATAGCCTCTGCATAAAATCCTGCCTCCAGGTTTTGGACCTGTTTTACTTCCAGTCTTAATTTCATTCAGCAATGGACTATGCTACAAAAGTATAAGTCAAATAACTCATTTCCTTTGAACTTGCTTTTGGTTATGGTATTTTGTTTAAGCTACAGAAACTCTAAGGCCATAGGGCACACTGATGATCTAATAAGGCACATTGATATCAGAGGAGAACACACTGATATTAAGAGATGGTATTTTTATAGCACAATATGTTTTTGTCATGATACAATAGAGAACAATGATCCTACATTAGGACACAAAATGGCACAATAGGACACTGCACTTGCACAAGAGTGCAGTGATGGTACAAAAGGAGACTGTGATTCTACAGTAAGGTATGTGATTGTAAAATAGATCACTGTTACAGCTATAGTGGAACAATGATAATTAAATAGGCCACAGAGATGGCACAATAGGACAGAATGATGGCACAGTGATGGACAAATAGGATCCTACGATACAATCATAGAAGAGAGAAAAGATTGAACATTAGAACAATTCATTTGGACACAGTGAAGGAATAATAGAACACAATGATGGCCAACATAGGGCACATAAATACAACAATAGACCACAGGGATATCATAATATGAAACTGTCATGACCACATAGGAAACTATATTGTCACAATTGGGACAGAGTGAGCACAAATGTCAATATATGCCAAAGGGATGGCACAAGATGACATTACTGCCATAGTCAGACACCGTTGTGACTCATTAAGCCACAGCAACATAAAATTAAACCACAGTGATGAAATAATAAGATACAGTGATGACTCAAGAAAGTACAGTGGGAATGATAAAAGGTCATAGTGATGGTAAAGTAAGTTCAGAGAGATATCATGACAAAACCTTTTAAAGAAGAATTTTGTACTGAAATGACTTTAGTGAGTACTATGAAAACACAATAGACCAGAGTGATTTCATGATAAGAAACTTTAGTGCTACACAAGGGCACTGTTTTGGTAAAATTGTGCACAGATATGCCACACAATAAGAAAGAGATATGGCACAATATGCACTGAAATGACACAATAGAACACTGTAATGACTCATCCAATAGGTCACAGATGAATTCTAATAGGCTTTGGTAATATTAAAATTGGGAAGTGTTATAAGTTAACATGGCCCAATAAATGTATAAGAGAACACAGATTTGTCACACAGAGAATACAGTGGCACAATAGGACATATGACACAGTGGGCCAATTTCATGACATAATGAGGCTCAGTTATGAGATAATAGGGCACAGTTGGCCTAAAATATGTCACATCAATTAATTGGATAAAATCATAGGACACTATGATGACTTTAATAAGAGGAAAATGTGAATAATTCACAATGACCGCAAAAGAGACAACTGTGTTGTCACAGTAGAACACAGTGATAGTACAGTATTCCAATGTAACAGTGATACTACAAATAGGCCTCAGTCCTCACAAAATAAGCCACAGTGATATAACAATAAAACACTGAAGAATCAATATTAAGACTCCTAAAGTATAATGGTGGAACAATGAGCCAAAGCTGTTGTACAATGGACCAATGATATGAATCAATAGGTATAGGGAATAGGTATGATTGTATTGGACACAGTGATGGCACAATAGTTGACTGTGGTAACTTTCTGAGGAACTGAGATAGCACAATATTACAAATTTATAGCATAATGATAGTCTTAATGACACCAAAGGACAATATAATAACTAAATAGGGCACAAAGATCCCCCAATAGGACATAGAGATATTACAATAAGGAACTGTTATGTTCCAATGTGGCAGTGATTGCAGATTAGGGCTGTTCAAAGGCTCAATTCAACACAGTGTTACAATAGAATTCAGTGATGGAAAAGTAGGGTACAGTGGTGGCAATAGATTATTGGGGAAGAACCATAGAGTAGTGTAATGACACAAAAGGGTACTACACAATCTAATATGATGCAGCAATTGCATACTGTTTCTAGTGTTAACACAGTAGAACTCAGTGGTAACAGAATTAGCCACATTGATGGCAGAATCTGAAACTTTGATGAACAAATAAGACAGTGAAGGCAAAGTAGGCTTCTGTTATAGCACATCGGTTAAAGCAATGGCCAAAGTGTACAAACTTATGACTTAATAGGCCACAGTGATTGCATAATCAGGAAGAGTGATAGCCATGTTAGTCAAATATATGGCACAATATGTCACAGTGATGAGAAAATTTTAAAAAAAGTTATGACTCAATAGGGCACAGTTATGGCATCGTAAGCAACAGTGATGGCGTAGTACAGCACAATGATAGCACAATACATAGAATTTACAATACAACAGTAAATCTGATGACACCAAAGGACACTGTAATGACATAATCAAACATAATGGTAGCACAACAGGAGACAATGATGGCAAAATAGGACATAACAAAGGTACAACAGGGCACAGTGATGACACAAAAAGCACTGAGATGACATAAAATTATGATGATGTCATGAAAGGGCAACATGGTTGCACAAAAAGACAGTATGCTGGTATGGTCAGATGATTTCATGGCATAACAAGCTAATGCATTATGAATCAATAGGGCACAAAGATAAGTCAGTGTATCATGATAGCAATACAGGACCAATTCATGTTACAATATGTCACTGTGACAGCAAAATTAGAAATGCTGATTACAAAAAATGGCTCCAGGAAAGCACAATCAGAGACTGTGAGATTGATAACACAGTAGACCACAGTAATGATATAATAGGACTCAATAAGAAACAGTTAAGACTCATATAGCACAAAACATACATCATAGGTCAAAATCATGACTGAATGGGTTACAGTTGGCACAATAGGCCACTATGTGGTCACTGTAAGACACCACATTCATTAGGGAACTATGCTAGCTCAATAGAATACAGGGAATGAACCATAGAAAGTTGTAATTAAAAAATAGGGCACTGTGGTACTTCAATAGGACATAGTGATGGCGTAATATTGAGTGAATTTTGCAACACGACATAGTCATAGCATTGTAAGCAACAATAAAGACATAGAAAGTAACTGATGGCAAAAGAGAATTGTATTGTATGATGTCAAAATAGAATGCAGGAGTTACTTAAAAGGGCACAGAGATGACTTAATTGGGCACAATAATAACCTAATAGGCCACTGTGATATTATATAATACAATTCTGAGATGATGGTTTAGTGGTCAAAAAAAAAAAGACAAACTTAATAACATAATGATAAACTTGGTGATGCCAATGTTTATACTGATTGCCTACTGGGGCACAACTGTGGCAATATAGAACATAGAGACAGTATAATATGGCACTGTGATATCACCTAATAGAAGCTATTTCATATTTGCCAGTTTGTTGGCATAATAGCACACAACAATGCCATGAACAAAGTAATGGTAGAATAGAGGACTTTGATGGCTCATTAGGGTAATCATAAATAAAACAATGTGGTACAATAATTGCACAACAGGCCACAGTGATGAAATAGTTAGAAACTATGACAGAATAAGAGGCTGTGAAAGAAAATAGGCTACCATAATACTAAAATTGGTCATAGCTATTTCACAATGGGGTAAACTGCACAGTACAATGCAATAAGGAAGTGTTATAATTCCATAGTGCACAAGGTGTACAATGATGACACAGTATGTCACATTGGTGATACAAAAGTCACTGAGATGACAAAAGTGTTCATGTATGCTATAGAAGTATAAAGTGATGTCACAAGAAGATACTGTAATCATATAATAAAATACTGATGGAAGTATGTATATATGATAAACTAGTATATCAAAATAAATACACATAGGGCACTGTGATATAATAATAGACCACTGTTTAGAACAATATATGATTTTGACAATACAATGAAAGCATAATTATTACTTGTGATGTCAAAATTGGGTATAGTGATGGCACAGTGACAGAATAGGACACACTGATGACACATACAACATTGTCATGGCATACTATATCTCTGTGATGACTAAAGGAGTGCTGTCTAGTCAAAAATGACCCAGTGATGGCAAAGAGTACACTGTGATGGCAACTAGGCAACATGATGGTATAAGGTGTCATTGTAATATAACATGTTGCTAGGCTGATGGATCAATAAGACATAATAGGGCACACTAGTGCCAAAATAAGCAAGAAGATGAGACAAAAAGACACTGTGATGAAAAGATAGAGCAATATAATGACACAATACGGAATTTTGGTGAGCTGGTGGACTAATGAAATGACACACAAGCATACTGTCATGACACAATAAGACCCAGTGAAGGCTCAAAGCAAAACCACTTAGCAGAAGACATAATTGTGGTTTTACAATAGGATGCTCTGATGGAAAAAAACCCATAATTACACTATAGGGCACTGTGGTCACACAAGACAGAGATACCATGCCTCAAAGTGCTCAGTGGTGGCATAATATTAAAATATGTTGGCAACATAGAAATTTGTGATAGCTCAATAAGGCACAGAAAAAAATTATAAGACACAGTGATGTCACTATAGCCAAAGAAGTAGCACAATAGGACACTTTGATGCACATTAGAGTACAGGAATAACTCAATATGTCAAAAGATGACAATGATGTTACAGTAGGGTCCTGTGATGTCACACTAGAGAACACTGATAGCACAAGTCTGTTTTAATGGGACATTAGGGCACAGTGATGACTTAATTTGATACTGTGATGACACTATAGGATAATGAATTACCAGACTAGTGGACATTGCTGACTCACTAAGGTACAAGGATTTCACAAGACTAAAAGTGATGGCCCAACTGGTCACTGAGGTGAAGCAACATGACACTGTAAAGACAAAAGAGGGTACCTTAATGTTGCAGTAGTATAGAAGGATCACACAATATTAAAGAATCATGGCACAGTAGAACACAGTATGATCATAATAAGCCACAATGATGACACCCTGGAATGTCTGTTTCTTTTCCACACTGTACTGTTACCCTTGTTAAAGACCACAGTTTGCTCTGGGAAAGAACTAGAAAAGGGCTATCAGCAAAGCTCTTAAATATTTTTTCATGGTCCTTCCTCTGGTGGAACCCGACAATTTCTTTACCTAAGTGGTTCTGGGTCTAAACAGTGGTTCAAATCTGGAAATAGGTACATGGGTTGATTTTCCCTTTGTCATGATCCAATGTAGCCATTGTTTCATTTGTTTATGAATGTCCCTGCTTATACAGATCAAATGAAATTACAGCATGCTTCTTAAATACTCATGCCTGGAAACATCATGATTAATTAGCCAGTACCAAAAACCTATAAGAGTCTTGCCACTATAAAATTCACTTTGCCTGTGCTAACCATTACATGTTAGGTCATTATGGAAATTGTTTTGCTTATGCTGTCCATTACAGTAACTAATATCATTTTGCATTTAACAATTCAATTCTGTCATCTAGTATAGAATTTTTGGAGTATAGTTAAAATCATTGCGTTCAATTCATCCAAGTGAGTAACAGTGTCTCCACCGGTAATGTTTGCAATAAGGAAAAGGACAACAAAGCAATTCAAATATTCTGGTGCCCCTGTCACTATTTTCCATCTTACAGGATAAGGGAAGGGCTTGTTTTCTGAGCCTTCCAATTGTGGAGGGTTAGGTTTTCTAGCATTGCAATTTTCCTAAGCCTTAAAATCCCCTCATCAACACTAAACCAAGGGATAACAGGCAAGCCCAATTCCTTTTCATTAGGCAATTTTTGACAAATGTTTTTGTTAATCATTTAAAAACAGTTTAGTCAACCTTTTTAATTATGTGAACTTATATATTAAATTGATAATCTCCTCTTAGAAGACCCATATCAATAAATTCTACTTAACCCAGTTTTGTGTTATTTCCACCATTATCCCAAACTCTTAAATTGCATTCCATACAAATTTACCATATCTCCTCCTGATGAATTTTCAATCCCAGTAAGCTATGTAAGTATGCACAGCTCATGAATTGCAGTTTTTATTTCTTCTCTGGGAGCCTGGTTATAAGACTAGAGACAACTATTGGTAGGGTCTGAGGCATATCATTACCACCTTTCCTAACATCTTCTTCAGAGAAATGTTACTGCTCATTTTGAAGATGATGAAGGATTGATTTCCTCAGTCAAAGGTATGAAAGGTAAAGAGATTCCATCTTCAGGTGATGTAAATACTTGAGAAAACAGAGGCTCAAAATTTTTAGATTTGGTTCTCAAAATAGGGTCCTCTCACACATCACCATACATACTTTCAAGATCCCCCCGTTTTTGCCCTTTTTCTGATTAATCTCTTCAAATCCTAATGTCCTTTAAGGCTGGGTCTTGAATTTTTCCTCTGATTCTGCCAGCCTTATAATGAGGGTTTTGGTTTGAACTTTTAAACTCTGAACTCTATATCTGCTGGATCAAAGATTCTGTTTCAGTGCACAATTATAAATCTGTAGACTGTTTATGTGACTCTGAAGCTGAATTTTATCACTGAATTCACTGTTGTCCTTCACTGTATTCTGAGAAGCTAGACATTTGTTTACTTCTATCATTCTAAGGATGGGATAGGTAGATCCCATTCCTACATTTTCATAATCTAACCAAAGATACTAGAAGCAACTAAACAGCACCACAATTTTTTTAAAAAAATTTTCCCCAAATAATCAAAAGTTTATGTACAAAATGACTAAATAAATTTACCCTCAGAGTGGGTGAATTAGGATAATCAAATGAATATGACTCCTTTAGTTTCTAAAATTGTTTACAACATGTGCTTTCTTTACAATCTTAGCTTTTAGGAGGGGTTTCCTGAACTGAAGGGGTCATATATGATGGTATTTGTAAGTTGGAAAACCAAATCCTGATACTTAAAAATACATCATTATACTTTGGTATAAGAATGTTTCAGTAGTTCATTGTATTAACTATTTAGAGTGCAGAAATAGCACATTTTGTCAAAGTCATGACACAAAATGACACTTTTAGGCCATTATTAGAAGTGTAGATAGTACAATTAGGCATAAAAACATAATATCTTAATTAAATAATACCCCATATTTAAGGTACATTAAGACATAATAATGGTACAAGAGGGTATTGTAGTGGCACAATATGTCAGAGTGTTGATTCAGTAGGGTACCAAAGCACTCCAAGAATTTGTAAGACACAGTGAAGACGTATACGGCACAGAGATAGCATAATATGGCAAAATTATTGCATAACAGAGGACCATATGACTTAAAAGGGCTCAGGGATGGCATAGTAAACCACTTTGATACCACAACAGGGCAGTGGAATGGCACAATAGACAAATTTGATGACTTAATGACACAAGGTGTCTCAATAGGGCACAACAATTGTACAGTAGGTCAAAGATATGGCACTGCAGAAAACCCAAGGACAACTTAGGACACTGAGTTGACTCAATAAAGTACACTGATACCCCAGTATAGTAGTGGTTACATATTAGGGAACAGTGTGATAGGAAACTAACTAGGAAAGTGTGATAGCACAATAACTCACAGTGATATAACAATAGGGCACTATTATGACATAATAGGGCAGTAATTGTACACTATGACACAGTGATGGCATCATAGAAAACATTGGTGATTTAGTAGGACATAGTTATGGTACAATGGTGATTTTACAGTAGGAAACAGTAATAGCACATTAGCAGACTGATGATCCATTGAGGCACAACTGCAGCACAATAGGGGACAGTGATAGAAATAACTGGGTAGTAATTTCTAAAAGAAAACTCTACATAAATAATAACGCATACTGATGAAATATTGGACTATATGATGGCAAAATTAAACACTGTGATAAGATGATGGGACATTGTGATGATGACACAATAGTAAATTCGGACATCTTGATGATGGCCCACTGTTTCATGATAGTGAATAATGGTGGCATACTGGGCCAGTACAGAGGAATAATATAATGCACTAATGAAAAAAATAAGGAATTGTGATGACTCAATAGTGAATAGTGATCACTTAAAAATAATGAGTCATAGCAAGTAAAGTACAGTAATAGTACACTAGGCCACAATAATGACAGAGTAAAGAACTGTAAGAATGATAGAATACTGTAATGGCAAAATAAGGCAGAGTAATATGATAATCTGCTACAATAGGAACTGTGGCAGAGCAATAGGACTTTCTAAAATAGGCCACTGTCATTACTGCATTATTTATCATAATAGGGAATTTTTATACTGCAAAAGTTTAATAATGACAAAATAAGGCTGGTGTATTAGAGAACATTTGTGGCACACTTTGACATAGTTTTGCATTAAAGAGGATAGTGATAACACAATAAGACGTAATTTCACAATAGGGCATAGAAATGGCACAATAGACAGTCTGATTGCAATGTAATGACAGTGATGCAATTAGCCACTATGCGTATTCAATAAGAAACAGTGATGTTAAATTTGCAAAAATTAAAGCTCAACTATGAAATTGAATTTAGACTATGACTCTCTAATGTCACAATAAGCATTGTAGTGACATGGTAGAATACATGGATGGCTCATTACAGCATAGTAATGACACAATAGGGCCTTGTGGTAACCCAGTAGGGCACAATGGAATATAATAGGACACAGTTATGGCACATTAGGACATAAAAATGTCACAATAGTACACACTGTGCAAGAGGGAATTGTGATTGCAGAAAATGCTACTGCAATTACTTATTAAATCAGAGTGATAGCAAATAGTAATGGCATAGTAGAGAACTGTGCTGGCACAATACCACAGAGTTACTATACAACACAGCTCTATGGTGACCTACTAAAACACAGTAACAAAATAATAGGAAACAATGATATCATGATAGAGCAATGTACTAGTATAATTGGCCATAGTGTTTTCAAAATAGGGAGTAGTGGTGACACATTAGAGCACAGGATGACACAATAGTACACAATGTTGTTAAAACAAGGAGCAGTGATAGTTCAAGGGCCCACTTGGAATGAGCAACAGATACTGGAGAGATAATAAGGCTCTGTAGCAACTCAATAATAGAGTGTAATGCTACAATAGAACATGATAATGACAGAATATGACACAGTCATGGCACATAGGAAACACCTATGAAGCAAGTGGAAATTGTATGGCACAATAGGTCACAATGATTAAAATATAGTCCTGAGCGATAATATAATAGGGGACAATGTGATGGCACACAAAACTAAAAAAAAGATTCAATAAGAAACAGTAATAACTAATTGGCTCATTATGGTACAACAGTGAACTTAATTATGCAATAAGGCACTGTGATGACACAAGAGGGAATTAAGACAGATCCACATAATACGGTGATGACATAATAGGACACATATGATAGCACAATTTGACACAGCATGACACAGTATTGCATTGTGATGGTATAATAGGACACTGTAGTGACACAATAGAGCACTGTGATGCCATAGTAGGCCATGGTGATAGCAAAATGTGACATTATAATGTCATAGTAAGTCTCTGTGTTGACTCAGTAGACCACTGTGATGTTATTATAGGGTATAAATGTGGCACAATAGGGCATATTGATGGCAGAGAAGGGTATAGTCATGGCACAACAGGATCATGAAAGAACCTAAGTGGACACTATGCTAGCACAACAACGACAATAAGGGCAAAAAAGACATGCTGATGGCACAATGGGGTATTATGATGACAAGCTTTGACACTGTGATGGCACTATAGGGCACTCTAATGGCATAGGGGGACATTATGAGTGAAAGAGAGTAATGTTTTTGGAAAATAAGATATATTAAGGGTACAAAAGGGCATAGTACTGCTACAGTAGTGTACTATTATGGCAAAAATAGAGCAATGTGATGGCAAAATACATCATTTCAATAGCACAGTAGGATAATATGATAGAGAAATGCCACACTATTACAGAGTATAAGAGTATTGGCATGACATTATAAGACCCAAGATGGCATAATTCTCTGATGGTACAATTGGAGATTGAGATGAATCAGGAGAATAGTATGTTGGCATAATTTAGTCTTATGTCAAAAAAAGAAACTGTGATCTCAAAGAATGCCATGGTGATGACACAGTGAGGCACTGTAATAACACAGTTGATCAGTTATGTCACAAAAGGGACCTTTAATGACACCATGTATCTCTGTAATCATATTAGGTAACAGTGATGACACAGTAACGCACTCTGATACCACAGAAGATCACTGTGATGGCACAATACGGCAAAGTAATGACATAATAGGGTGCTAGACCAATTTTCATTGTGTTGGAAAGACCAGAAACCAAGATAACACACTTCACTTTGGTTGAAAAATATGCCACTCAAACTGCAGAGCTGGGTGCCTTTGTGGCAGAGTAAGACTGTGTAATGACAAATGAGAATGCTATAATGGTACAAATTGACTGTTGGATGGAACAGTAAGATACTACAATAGTGAAAATGGCATTATGATGGTCCAGTAGAGATCTATATCACAACAGGGTACTGGGTCGGCAGATTAGGACACAGTGAAAGCACAATAAAAAATGTGGATGACACACTGGAACAGAGTGATGGCACAGAAGACAAGGCTTTGATACAATGAGGGGTTATAGTGGCACTATATAGAACTGGGATGGCAAAAGGACACTGTGATGACTCAGTAGGACACTTAGTTGGAAGAATATGGAATTGTGATGCCATCATATAGCAATGTAATGGCACAACAGTACACCACATAGAAAAAAGGCACATAGTAGGGTCACAAAATGAAAATGTGTTTTCACACTAGTGCACTGCAGTTTCAGAAAGGGCAAAAGTGATTGTACAATAGCATGCTGGACTGACAAAATTGAGATCTTTATTGGCACTAAAGTATACTTTTATGATACTACAGACACTGTAATAGTAGAACATGGCTCTGTAATGGTACTGAGGGTTTATGTGATGCCAAAATTGACAGAGTATTGAAAAATTGTTCATAGTGATAACACAATAAGGCAATGTTATACCATAACATGAAACCGTGTTTGTAAAATAGGGCTTTCTGATGGCACAGAGGGGAACTGTAATAGAAACATAGTACTGAGATGTCACCTCAGAACATTGTGATATGAAAATAAGGCACTATGTTTGTACAACTGAGTATTGTAAGGACAAAATAAAGCACTATAATGGAATTATATAGCATTGCCACAATGCAAGAGTCACTGTGATGGAACTAGAAAGCATTTTAATTTCAGAGTTATGCACTATTATTGAACCAGAAGACAGTGTTATGATACAATTGGTAATTGTGATGTCAAAATGACCTCAAATTGGCAAAATAACACACTGTGATGGCACAATAGGGCATAATGATGCCATATCTAAGCACTAAGATACCACAAAAGAGCAGAATATGATGCTGTATTGTCTCAATACTGTGCTGGCATCACAGGGGACTCTGCATCCTAACACAACACTGTGGTGGTCCTACATGACAGTTGGTGAAATTACATAGCATTGTGATGGCTCTGTCATCATGAGTGATTGAGCAGGCAGCATTATGATGGCATCAAAGAGTATTTACTGTAAAGGACAATGGAGAATTACGATGGCAATGGTGTCTGTGATAGCAAGATGAAGTTTTGTGGAAGCACCACAAAGCTATTTTACACAAAATGGAGCATTATGATCTAGCCACCATAACCTAATTGACGAGTCTCAGGTAATATTGAAATACTTTATCAAGAACATGATTCAGATATCACCTGAGGAACAAAGCTAAATCACTTTTGACATCCACAGGAGTACACACACATGGGGGAGACTCATACATTTGTCTTATTTTACTGTTATTTATGTTGGTGTTACTCTTTGTGTTTATGTATTCATTAGTGAATTAGCTTGTGCAGTCCACAAACATGATGTCAGTGCATCAGATTCCCTGGTGTCTTCTGGAAGAACAATTGGTGGTCTTAATCACTGACCTATTTCTCCAGGCTCATATAAACATCTAAAATTTATCCTAATAAAAAATTTTCAGTGGTTACACTTCTGTGAGAAGTTACACTTCTGTCTATGACTCATTTTCTCTCTACTATCTCTACTAATTGCATGTTGTGCCCCACTTCAAACAATGTGGAGGAAGCAACGCAAAATCAATACACTCCACTCTGAGGATTCTTGTTCTGAAACTACATTGCCTAGTTGTGATGCCAAGACATGGCTATCATAACAAGAGAATAAAATAGAGTATATCGTGGAGTCAAATGTGAGCTACCTCAGAGAAATGAATTTAGCTAGCCCATCATGTATTGGTTTCTTTTTGATTTCTAAAACATATGGCATATGATTGACAAAACATATGGCTAGGGTAACATAAAGGAAGGTGTTGAACTGTGTTTAAGGTTTCACAGGTTCAAAGTTCACAGTGATGGAGCAAGTACATGGCAGCACCAACAGCTGAGAGCATACATTTTGATCTCTAAGCAAAACACAGAATGGGAGCTAACTAAAAATGGTAAAGTTTTTTGAAATCTCTAATTCCGTAGTGACATACTGCCTAATCCTTCTGAAAGAGTTCCACCTACTGGCTATTATGCATTCAAATATAGCTGGGGACTGGTGGTTGCTCACACCTTAAATTCCAGTACTCTGGGCGTAGAGGCAGGAAGATATCTGAGTTGGCGACAAGTCCAGTCTGTCTACAGACCAAGTTTCTAGACAGCTAGGTCTATGCAGAAAATCTCAGACTAGAAAAAAAAGAGAGAATAGTAACCAAACTAAACCAAACCAATCCAAAACAAAACATGAAACATAAAACACAAAACTAACAAAAACCAATAACAACAACAAAATGGAAACTGATGAAGGCTATGCTCCTTTAAAGCACAGAAAAATAATGTAATATTGTGTTTCAGTATGACAACAGTTTCATAAGCTTTTCTTAGGAAGAGCAGCAGCAGCAACAACAACAACAAAAGCAAGTCATAAATAGAGTCATTTTTCAAATACTTGTGTGGGAACAGCAGATAGATAGATTACAGCAAAGTAAGGAAATCTCTGCTACAGGCCTGAGATGTTCTCTGATGACATTTGTAGTCTTTGAATTGGTAGGAGGTGAGAGTTTGTTCATTATACTAAGTGTTTCACATGGCAGTCACAAGGATTTTATGTCAAATACTGAGATGAGTAGTAAACTGTTAATGAAGGACTCAAGAAAACCCAAGATAATTCCACTTTAAATCTACAACATTCTAACTCTGTTCACTCAAAGAAGTTTTAATCAGTTAATTAGACCTATTTAATGATTAAATAGATGTAAATTTTCTTCCCCCGGGAACCATTAGTTCATCCTAATTCTGCATATGTTCAGGTTTCTGGACATACTATAGAAAATAAGCAACTTTTTAAAAATTGAATGATGTACAATCCAGCTCTTAGAAGTGTTATAATAACACATGAAATTATTTATTCAATATTTTATAGATGTCTCTGGTATGTCTAGATATGCTAATTTGTCAATTACTTAAATTAAAATATATTTTATGAAATATAAATTAGTGTATCTTTTATGAAACAGTGAACTGTAATGCAATGGTTATGCCTATAAAAGCTATGTGAAAACCAAACTCTCAGCAAATTACCTAATTAAGAAGAAGCATGGCCATGTCCTAAGAGCCAGGCATGTTCTCCCTGTCTCTAAAGGTCAGGCCTCATTTGCACAAATATTCACATTCTGTCAAATAGTATTTATCTTGTCAAGTTATAAAAAATTGCTGCAAAGTTGCTTAGCATTTGTTGGAGCATCTAAGCCTCAGAGAAAACTTTAAAAAAAAATTAATCTGTCTGACTCAGCAGCAGTGTGGAGTATCTAAAAGAATGACATGCCTCTGTTTGCAAGTATATATCATTAATAGTGTTAGGGATTGGTGCTTATTACCCATGGGTTGGGTTTTAAGTTGGATAGGTTACTGGTTTTCCATTCCTTCAGTCTCTGCTCCCTTCCCGAGTCTGCCTTTCTTGTAGATAAGTTACATTTTGTGTTGGAAGTTTTGTGGGTGGGTTGTTGTCTCTATTGATCTACTGGAGCTTCTGTCTGACCTCATGAAGTTGCCTCTTCAGGTTCCATATACTCAATGTAGTATGTTACAACTAAGGTGAATTTCATTGATTCTTGGGTACCTCCCTTATCCCACATTTCTATCTCATCCCCAAGATGCCCCCACCACCCCACCATCAGTTACAGATTTCCATTTACTTTCATGTCCATCTAGCCATCTCTTGTGTCTTTCACTATACCTGATCCTCAGTTCCTATTCTCCTCCCCATTTGCCTTTCATCCCAATTCCCTTCACCATCTGCCTCTTGTGACTAATTTTATACCCTTGTAAATGACACTCAAACATCCTCACTTGGGCCTTCCTTCTCGTTTAGCTTCTTAGGGTCTGTGGAGTGTAACATGATACCCTTATTTCAAGGCCTGTGATTGTGTTAACTTGTGGGTTCTCTTCACTAGAGTGAAGGAGGGATTTGTCAAAGAAATTTTTCTTGGAAATTCTCTAAATAAGCAATTTATAAATCTTCCTAAAACCAATACAACACTTTCCAATTTCATAAGTGGTAAGCAACTAAATATGAGAAATTCATTTAATGAGGAAAATGTAGCTTTCAAGATCAGAAGCATGTAAACGCTCTTCTCATCAGAAGTTCAGTTTAACCCAAAAGAAAAACATATCCATCAATGTCTACTCAGCTCTCTGGAAAACTTGAGGGTTGTTTTCTTTCTCCTGGTTGAATCTTTGCTTTAGATGTTATTTGGATCATGTTAGTCCTGCAATATTTACTCTAAAAAATACCAGAAAACTGTACTTTGCATTATTTTTCATATTCTGTACACATCTATATTGTATGTGTATGCATGTGTATACAAGGATGTGTGTGTGAGCATACACATGTGTACATACATGTGTTTGCATAGTCCTGTGTATGCACTTATAAATGTCAGAGATCAACATTAGCTATCTTCTATCATTCTTCATTTTATATTTTGAGCCAGAGTTTCTCATTGTCCTTGGCGCTCACCAAGTTCTTAGGCAGCCTAGCCAGCAAGCTGCAGTGATCTCATAGTGAGCCCTCGTAATCCTGCTTTCCCCATCTTCCCAGTTCTGCTATTCCAGATGGTTAACACCACACCAAATTGTTTGTGTGCTAAAATCTGAACTCATTTCTTTATGCTTACACAGTAAAAACTTGACCTAATGTGCCATTTTCTAGCCTCTATGTCTTGTATTGCTCAGATTGTTAGCTATAAGGACATTAACTTAAAATGAAAATGAAAGGGTAGCATTTTTTTTCTCTTACAGTGATGTTCAGTAGTACAAAAGAAGCATCCTGGTATTAGGTTTTGAACTATGAGACTGTGTCTGACTCTGACTCATCAGTTTTTCACTCCTACTGAAATCTCTTCATTGGTTGAGTCCTTCCTCGAAGCAAGACCTCTTGAAAGTAACTGTGAGTGAGAAACTCATTTAACAGATGATGTTCACTACAAACTATGATGAAATACAAATGACTAAATAAAATGTGATGAAATATACAAGGTTGAAACCAATTCTTTCTAAAACATATCAGAACATTATAGCACCGTGTACTGATCATCAATTTGACACATCCTAAAGTCATTTGGGAGGAGGGAACTTTAATAAAGCCTCCATTATACTTGCTTGTAGTTAAGCCTGTGAATTATTTTCTTGATTAGTGATTGAGGTAGGAGTGCTCAGTCTACTGTGGTGGTTCCCCTGGACCTGGGGTGTATAAGATAGTTAGTAAGACAAGGAAAGCATGCTGGTAAGCAGCAATACTTAATTGGATTATATAATTTGGAACAGCAGGAGATTCCCAAAGTTCTGGTGGGCTAGCTAACTTGGTGTATAAAGTAAACGTTAACTCAAACAAGGTAGAGTGTGCCACCCCTAGAGAGAGAGAGAGAGAGAGAGAGAGAGAGAGAGAGAGAGAGACATACACTAACTTAAAAAGAGAAGATGGAAAAAGAGAGGAAACAGGTACCTCCTCTCTTTTTTTCAAGCTCAAATGTTGATGAGCAACTAGGTGTGAGCCACCTTGTCAGAGCTCTCCATGTTGAAGAAGTAGAGGAAGCCTTTAGCCAACAAACTTTGATGTAAGGTTCCCAATCCAGTAGATATGAGGAATGAATACTTTTCTTGACCAACTATGTGAACTTGAAATTATTCTTTCCTTAAACCCAGCTGTCAGGTGAGATCCCAGTCACCACACATGAAATCCTTGATGGCCACCTTCTGATAAACCTGACATGGTGAGAAGCACATATTGAAAAGAATAGTAATATTCAGATTTTCAGTTC
This sequence comes from Arvicanthis niloticus, assembly GCF_011762505.2. Taxonomy (NCBI): domain Eukaryota; kingdom Metazoa; phylum Chordata; class Mammalia; order Rodentia; family Muridae; genus Arvicanthis; species Arvicanthis niloticus. Next base: position 78,768,840 of record NC_047667.1, on the reverse strand, counting down.
ACAAGAACTGTGAGCTTATTTCTGTTATTTGGCATACCTCATTGAGGAAAATTTAGGACACAACAACTTAGATGTAATATACCATCTCTGGAAATGTTGCTGAGTCCAAATAGACATTAGAACTTCCTTAAGATATCTGCTTTTTGTGATGGTTTGTATATGCTTCAGCCAGAGAGTGGCATTATTCGGAGCTGTGGCCTTGTTGGAGTAGGTGTGTCACTGTGGGTGTGGGCTTAAGACCCTCATCCTAGCTGCCTGGAACTCGGTGTTCTGCTAATAGCCTTCAGATGAAGATGTAGAACTCTCAGCTCTTCCTGTATAATGATGCCCCATGTTCCTACATGTTGCCATGTTCCCACCTTGGTGATAATGGACTGAAATCTGAATCTGTCTGTAAGCCAGGCCAAATTAAATGTTGTTTTTATAACAGTTGCCTTGCTGGTTGGTGTATGTTTACAGCAGTAAAACCCTAACTAAGATATTTCTCTTCCATCATCAAGTAACCACAAAGCCCAACTACCAGAGTTTAAATACTGAGTTCAGGACTCACTGATTTCATGGCTTTGGAAGCTGTTTAGCATGTGCCTCAGTTTCTGCATATATGAAACAAGAACAATGACAAATCCTACGTGTCCTTATCAGTTTTAAGTATCACTTAATGTGTCTAGGAGGATCTGAGGAGAAATTCTTCATTGTAGTCCTGTTCAGATTAGGTTTGTCTGTTGCCTTTCATGTAGAGATAGGTTGTCTTTCTTTTTCAAGTTTGTAGTTTGTCTCAGGGAACTGTGGACCTGTCATTCCCTGATTCAGTTGTCAAGGCCATAAAAGAAGAAAAGGTAAGGTTTGTATGAGCATAGGAGTAAGATAACAAGCATGGTTTGTGTTTCATGGTCCTATCTTGGGTTCCCAGAACTGAGGTTTCAAGCATTTTCTACTATGTCAGACTTTTAAATGTGGGCCTGTAGAATCAAATTCAGGTCCTCATGTTTGTGAGACAAGCACCTTGTCAAATATGCCATTTTTTCATAACCCCCATTTCAAATTTGAACTATATATATCTAAATAGAGATGATTGAAAAAGATGATAGATAGATAGATGATAGGTAGATAGATAGATAGATAGATAGATAGATAGATAGATAGATAGATGGATGGATAGATACACAGATACATAGATACATAGACAATTAGATGATGGACAAATAGATGGTAAATATATATATATATATATATATATATATATATATATATATATTCATGTAAAAAGGGGTTTATCACCTTTTAAGATTTACATGACAAAAATAATGTACAGTGACTGCAGGTAACTGCCAAATACATCCTCAGACTTCAAATTATATCTGTGTTGCAGAGCTTTCTAACTATATTAGGGATGTTAAGTCCCTTGTTTTATGATGTTGCTTCTGTGTCGGGAGGAATATGATTAAAATGACCGTCAATCCAACAGAATATTGGACATAGAGAGGAGAGAAGGGGGAGGGAGATGAAGAAATATTTTTCAAATCTGTCATTAAATATGTGGTCTGCCATCTAACATGAAATAAGACAATTTTGGATTTTCCCTCTTTTACCTTTAAAAGTTCATTTTCAAAAATCCAAAGGACCTTTAAGAGAGAAATGATTAAAAGCACTATTTCTTTTTATTAAGACCAAATATTTATTGAATAACTAATCCCAGATATTATTTAAAGTATTTAAGTATATTACTGAACAAAATGCACTAGAACTCTGTATTTAAGTAGCTCTGATTTTAATTGTCAAGAAAGAGGCTGGAGAAGAACACAGACTGGGAACAACAGATGAAAAAAAAAATCTGTAACACTTTGCTACGTGAGGATCAAAGTGAAGGGGACTTTCAGTAGCAGTAGGGCCAGAGACAGTGCTCCCAACTGCCACTTCCAGTAGCCAGAAGAGTTATATTTCTCCTTAAGGACCTCAGTTCAGGCAACAATCAAGATTTCTGGCTTCAATACAGAAAACAATTACATAATGATCCATGAAAAAGTTGAAGTGTGATTTATTAAAAACATTGCTTAAATTCACTGGTGAAGAGAATGAAACTGATAGAAATAGGAAATAACCAAAGTGTGGATATGGGCATGTCAAGGAAGAGTTGCACTTGGGTATATTTACAATTGTTTTTTTTTTGTGTCTTTTGTTTGTCTGTCTTCAGTTACTTTGTAAGTTACATTGTTTAAAGAATGTAATTCAGTACAAGGGATTTTCTTTAGTAAACAATGTTAAAAGGGGGATTTGTGAAGGATATTCATAGAATTTTGCAATAACAGATACTTATACAGATACTGGAATCTAAAAGGTTATGAATCTTTTTGGCTTAAAGATGCACAATTCATTTATTGTTTTGATGTTTCTGTTTGAGAATATCTTAGGGAAGTATGGACTGTCTCATTTGGCACTTTAGACTATATCCCTGGCATCTAAAGTTTCTTATTTTGCCTACAAAATACAGGGGATGTAAACCAGGCCTTGGTATGAACAGCCTTTTTTCCTTACTGTGCTTTCTATTCCATGTTCCAATAATTTTTCCCATTTTACCCCAGATCATCAATATTAAATCATAGGTAGTGCATTGGCTTACAGATCAGGACTGAAAATTGTACCACAAATATTCTCATAAGCCATTAACTTATTCTAATGTCACCTTTATTATTCCATCATGTTTTCAGGATTCAAATATAATCTATATTCAAATAGAAATAAAATTATAATGCCCACTCCAGGGCTTGGGGATAACCCAAACAGGCCCACCCTACTAACTTTTTAGTATTTCCACTTGAACACCTGAGTGGTATTTCTAATTTATATCCAGAGCTGGCACTGTCTGCTACCCCAGATCTATCTATCTCTCTCTCTCTCTCTCTCTCTCTCTCTCTCTCTCTCTCTCTCTCTCTCTCTCTCTCTCTCTCTTCTCTCTCTCTCAGTTCTATTGATAGAAGCTCTATTATTTTTAGCATTCAAAGCAGCACTGACTTTTTTCTTAATTTCTTCTAGTATCCCCTCACCTGATCTAATATTAAATCCAGTCAACTGTCACTCCAAACCTCACCCATCCAATCTCTATTCTCTGTGACCCAAGATGTGTTATGTCATTGGGCTTTATTATTTCAGATGGCACTGTGACTACCATAGTTATCCTTCAAAAAATTACTCTTATCCTCAATGTAGTCTGTTTGTACCACAGTAATTTAAGTGATTGAGTTACTTCTAAGTTAGTCATTTTTCCTTCTAAAGGCAAATTTCTTCATAGCAGACTCACAGTCTCACTCTTTATCAAGATCCAGAGTCTCATTCTGTACCAGGACTCCTTTGGACCTGTGCCGCCATTTATTTTTATTCCTAACCTTACTGGTTACCCCTTTTGACCTCACTCATATTTCTCCAAACACTAAGCTCTCCTTTGGAGTTTTGATATGTTTCTGGTGAAAGCTTTCCCCTGTGTTTAATACTTACCTTTTTCTTTATTATGCAACTTGTCTCTTTCCAAACATCTCCTTCCTCAACTACTTCAAGTCATATCCAACTGTCACCCTTGACATGAGCCTCCCGTGAATAGCCTGTACCAATTGTAGATATCACCACCCAATACTCTTACTTTAATTTTTTTTCAGAACATGTATAGTCATCTGAGTTTTTAGATATTTTATAATATCTATAAAATAGTAATATAAAATAAACTGATGTTTAAATGTTATTTTAAAGAACTTGCAAATCAAAATTATCGGTCAGAAAAATTAACGATACAGAAAATCTATACATCTGATGAATAGTTAGAATAACCTTTCTAAAGCTGTGGAGTTTCACATTGGATTTTATACCTTCATGAAAAAAATATATTTTTATTCATTTATCTGCTCAAGTCTAGCCTTTTACATAGGAAGTAGTAATTTGAACAGAAACCCTTATAATCACCCAAGAAGCAGTCTTACTTAAATTCAGTTTTCAGCACACACATTGGTATGACTCTAGCTATAAGGGATTCACAGCCTTCATTTAGCCTACTTAGAAACATACACATAAACACATACTCATACACATAAACACCTCCATACACATACATGCTCATAATTAACGTCAATTTAAAAAATAAAGGAAAAAAATGCTGAGCCATCTTTCCAGCCTCCGTTTTAAATAAATATTCTACTTAACTATTATTTACATAAAGAGAAGTACAATAACTATAAGTATAATGTCAAAACAATTTCTGCAATTAAACATGCCTGTGTTGTCAGCATTCAGATCAAGATGTCAGGCCAGGCAGTGGTGGCACATGCCTTTAATCATAGCACTTGGGAGGCAGAGGCAGGTGGATTTCTGAGTTCAAGGCCAGCCTGGTCTACAGAGTAAGTTCCAGGACAGCCAAGGCTACACAGAGAAACCCTGTCTTGAAAAACCAAAAAAAAAAAAAAAAAAAAAAAAAAAAAAGATGTCAGTATAATGAGTATTGCAATAGAGTGCAGAATTATGGGTGTCTATGCAAGCATCACAGTTTACAGAGTTTAACAACCTTCATTTAGCCTACTTAGAAACATATAATCATGCACATAAAACACAGGGATTCCAGCTTAACTGTCTGTGTTTGAGAAGAAGAAATACTTGGTTAGGCCTGACATAGTGCTGGGTAAAAACTTCTGGAGTCTGACCCCATGTGGTTTAATGTAGGTATATTTAAAAACATTAAAACTAGGGAAAAATGTTTCCAGGTCTAATAAAATCTCTTTTGCACAAAAAGGAATTCAAGCATTCTAAGGAAGCCATGTTCCAGCATCTTTCTGTTTCTATATATGGCTGATTCCTGAGAAGATACAAATGATTGACAAAATATTTTAATCTGAAACCAAAGAGTATTAAGTCTTTGTTGACTTAATTTTAATAGAGGTTGGTTCATATATTCATTGACATATCAAGAGTCAAATATTGTACCAGGAGGATGGGATATACAGATTACAACCATTTGTAGCTTGGCTTGAGTTAAAGATTCTATCTAGTTATTTATATCATGCTTTCTGAACTTTCAAATTTTATTCTCTCATGCAGTAGCACTTTCTACTGAAGTGTGATTATCAAATACACTTGAAGTACTGATGTTTAGTATCCACTGGACCCATTTTTTTCCTGCTCGGAATATTGGATATGTTCATATATTAAGTTTTATTTTTAATGAAATATCTCTGTTACAATATATAATTATTTGAAAGTGATTAGTCTGAACAAAGTAACACAATAATTAAATATGTCCTACTTTTTCTCATAAGCACACTAGTTTCAATATGCTATAGAATTGATCAAGAGATCTTATTTTGAGCTAGGGAGAAGACTCAGTTCATAATGTGCTTGCTGTATAAACTATAGGACCCAAGTCCAATAGCCAAAACTTATGGGGAGAAAAAGCCAGGTATTGTAGAATATGCTTGTAATTCTAGTGGTGATAAGATAGAGAGAAGAGTATCTCTTGTACTCAGTGTGCAGCCAGCCTAAACTAACTAGTGAACTCAACTTTTTGGTTATATAAGGAAGGCAAGGTGGGATGCTTGCTTTTAAATTTTGTGTTGCCAATATGAGTAAATCAGAATGTATACAGTAATCTGAATAATTCTTCTGAATGAATATATGCCATGTATAAATAAAATTAGAAGTGATTTAATTCACAGTAAGGTTTACAGAGTCCTTAAACTTCTGTGCACAAATCATTAAAGTACAGGGTGTTATACATTCTAATGGTTCATGTTTCAGAGGATGCTTTTGAGGGTGAACAGTACCTTGTCTCTTACTCTATTCACAGATTCATATTCTTGGCATAAAACATGGAAATTATTTCACTTATTATCCAATCCTGGTTGTGTTTAGACCAAAAGATAGCAGACACAGTACATCAGAGCTATGATATGTGAGTCTTGAGCCCATTGAAATTTCTTATTGGTTTCATCTGAGTGGATATCTGAGCTTCTGCTCATAAGCAAGAGATAGAAAAGTTACCCAGAAAAATCTACATGCAATCTGAGGGTGGACACAAGGTTTTGGATAAATAGTGGTCATATGGGCAAAGACAGAGGACATGAGACAGCCATGCAGAGTGAAAATGGAACATGGAAAGAAAAGAAGTCTAGAAGGGAGAGGTGGCTAGAGGGACTGGCTCACCTCTTTGGTCAGAGCTTCAGTGTCTCCTCACCAAGTTGTCTTTCTGTCTGGTTGTTATCCTCACCAGCAGCTTATGCACCATTGAAATTGTAAGTCCCTCCAGGATGTGAAAAACTCCCTTTCAGCCCACTGGAATTCATGGCCACCCCAAAAACTGCAAGACACTGAACTTGATGTAATCAGCAAGAGGCATATTTTAATCAGTATACTGAGGTCAAGGCCCATGGCCGATGCAGGGGCAGTGGGGTATAACCCCGGGGGCTTTGGAGACAGAGAGAATTTAAAACCCAAAACCACAACTCAGGGGGAGAACCACAACCCAGGGGGAGTAAGGGAGGGCTATTGGAGAGCATCTGTGGAAAGTCCCAGCCTATTATTCAGTTTGTGACAGGGTACAAGGAACGGGCTATTCTCTAAGAGCCTATACGTAATCAGCCATCTATCTTGTGGTCAGCCAAGTTCCTGGTATCCAGGGTGCACAGGCACACTAACTTGAACTCACAGCTCAAATCCTATTTAATCTATCTTATCTATTTTGTCTTGTGAATAGCTAGTTTCCTTGGACCCAGAGTGCAGAACAAGCTGATCTGCACTCTTGACTCCATCTGTGGAAGGTTTAAAAATTTTTAACTCTTTCAAAATAATCACACAGGACTGGAAAATTAGCTTAGCAGTCAAAGCATTCAGTCTTGAATTCAGTCCCCAGAACCTGTTGCATATAGAGACTGATTAATGAATCCAGTTTCAAATTTGTGAGTTTCTCGAGCAAGCAGAGTGAAAGAGGAAATAGCAAGTATCCAAGAGACAGAAGAAGCCAATGAGAAACATTGTCAAATCAAGTGCTAAAGCATCCAGCGAGATTCCTGGAGTAACTCCACCAAAGGAGAAAGCAAAAGTAGCATTGTCAATTATAGTACTTACAACATCTATAAGAAATTCGTTAGAAAGTCCTCCAGAAAGTTACACTAGAGTTACTGTGGGAAATATTTCTTTTTATTACAAACATTTCATCCAGGAGGTTTGGTGACAGCTATTGATTCAGGAGGGAAACAATCATCTTCTCTGGGAAGATAAAAATTTGCGGGATTCTTGAAGCCCCGCCACTACCAGTTTTATAGAAGCAATTGATTTTATGACAGTGGTAAAGTGTTGAGCTGAGTTGAGAGAGAATATTCTCAGACTCATTGAGCTGCTTGTTATGTAGGTTGTTTTGTGGTAACAGCTCTTCTGAACTGTCACCCCTGTTGGAGAGGGCTTTTCTGTGATCAGGCTTCTTGTAAGTCATCCCTGATCCTGTAACTAATACCTAAATCATACTTTTGTCAGTGACATGTTGGTTATATTAAAATTACTCTTGGAGAGGAGAGAAGCCATACCCTTAATAATTTCTGGTTACTAGACCAAGGACATGCTGTTTTGGGAGAGTCTTTGTATTTGTGGTGAATAGAAAGGATAAAATATTCTGTACCACTATCAGAGCGATATGGATCAGACATGAGAGAGGAAGACCACCTGAAGCTTTCAAAAATTTGAGAAAATCAAACAGGACTGGTAAACTAATAAGCTGATTCCTCGACATGAAAACTTGTTTAGACATAAAAAGGTCTCTAGCAAAATCTTCAATCTAAAATAAGAAAATAAATCTTAATGGTTATGGAATTCTTAAGATTCTTTATGCCCTCTTTCATATGGTATGAATGAAGATTTATTTCAACTGGATATTGATAAAATTAACTCATAAAAAGAAAGTTGTTTTTCATCTGCTCAAACAAAAAGCAAACTTTCATCCTTAACTGATTTGTGTACCTTCCATGTAAATATCTTAATGGTACTAAAATTTTGGTTGTGAGATTCATATATTTCAGAATGTATAGTTTTGGCAAGATTCATCCTCAGAGATGCTGAACTAGCCTGCTTGGGTCCTTGCATACTGATACCCAAAATAGCTTTGTGGGTTGCTGGTGATTCCAGATCATCTCACCTCATCCATCCTTTCAGAAAGATCCAGGCAGAACTTCAGTCTAGCCCTGAGCCTGTTAAGCATACAGAGACTGAGTAATAGATGCTAAAGCTAGCTTTCTTAAGTCTAACCATTTTTTTTATTATTTTTTACCCCTTCCCATGCCTGTCACCAAACCCAGACATTATTGTGGATGCCAGAAGTGCTTGCTTATAGGAGCTTGTTATAGCTGTCTCCTGAGATGCCCTGCCAGAGCCTGACATATAAAGAGGCAAGTGCTTGCAGCCAACCATTGGACTTAGCACATGGTCCACAATGAACAAGTTAGAGAAAGAACTGAAGGAGCTGAAGGGGTTTGCAACCCCATAGGAAGAATAACAATATCATCCAACCAGACCCCCGAGAGCTCCTGGGGACTAAACCACCAACCAAAGAGTACACTTGAAGCAACCCATGACTCCAGCAGCATATATAGCACAGGATGGCATTGTCTGGTATCAGTAGGAGGAGAAACCATTGGTCCTGTTAAGGCTCAATTCCTCAGTGTAAAGGAATGCCAGGGCAGTGAGTTGAGAGTGGATGGGTATAGGGGGAGCATCCTCATAGAAACAGAGGGGTGGGAGGATTGGAGAGGGGGGTTTCAGAGGGGAAACCAGGAAAGGGTATAACATTTGAAAAGTAATACAAATAAATAGAAAAGAAAAGAAAAGAAATTTCTTGTCACCCCTAATCAGCAGGAACAGCCCATAGAATGTTTTCACCCTAATTCCTTGGGTTTGTTTGTCTGGTTATGGTTAATTTACAATTTATAGATAGGTTTTCATCTTCAGAGAGATTATTTGGGCTGTTCATAATTTTGAACAGGGAGGAAATAGATGGGGTGTATTGCTAAATTTATTCTTGTACAGAGCATTGTATAGCCATAATTTTAGATTAGAAGAAAATTTTGTAATTGATGTAAAATTGAAGTTAAAATGTCTTACATTCATAAAGAATTTATATATTGACCTAAAATTAAGGTTTTCATTTGTATCAATCTGTATATTGATATAAAATTTGAAATTAATATTGTCACTCTCAAATAGGCATTAGGTCTATGTAACTCACTTAAAAACAAGATGATTAAGTAATACAAATTGAGGGCCAGATATTAAACTCATGGTTAGGTTAGATTCTAATTTAATGATAATAAAGTGCTTTCAATTCAGTCAATGAAATGGAGAAGAGTAGCTAAGGTTTTACTGTTCAAATATACTTTACATAGATAGTCTTCAAAAAACATCAGAAGTCTACAGAATCCGACATTTAATCATTTCATCATTATTAGAAATTAGAAATTTCTGCTCCCAGCAGTATTCCCTTTACAGTTCAGAGAAGATACTCAGTATCTTTACCTCCAGGCGAGGCGAGTTTGCTTATAGTGGAAAGGTAGCCTTGGGACAAAATTGCCTATTTCAGCTGCAGACATAATACTGTTCAAAATGACAAGGAGGTGTGGGATATTGTCATTGTTGGGCCGTGTAAGGGTATCCTGGTTCTTGGCTTGTAGGTGTTCAGCCATGCCCCCAGAACCCAGGCTCCTGACACAAGGTCTAATCTCCATTCAACCTGCACCCTTCAGTCTCATAGGGCACAGTTGGAGGGTGTGATTAACAGGCCTCAGGCCCAAGAGAGATTTACATACTAATGAGGTACCTGAAGGCCAGAGGGTGGAGGCAATTAAGCATTCCTCCCCAGCCCCCTCCCCCACTGCTATTTAACTCAGGACTGCCCTAGGTTTTACAGGGGTGCATCCAGATCCATCCACCATCTGTTATGCCAATAAACCCATTTTGGAAACCCATGGACTTTCTCGTGTCCTTGGGGCCATGCTGTGAGGAATTGTGGAGCGGCCTTTAGTGAGCCACAGCAGCGGGGCCTAACTTCCAGCTCTAGGAACTCAGAGCATTCCCAGACCACTACACACAGCCTGGTGTGAGGAACCCTATGTTCTAGTTCTCCAGCCACAATTACCTACAGGATACTTGACTATTCCTCTGTGCCAAAGCAAGATAGCTAGTCCTCCATATTCCTACTGCATTTCTGGGTTTGCAGATGGCTCTGGGCTAAAAGGCTGTGAAGAGAGATGCTCTAATAAGCACCTGTACTAATAATCTTTCTAATAAGAAATTAGGTGACTCTCCAGGTTGTCTCTCTACAATAGTTTAAGTGTGAGAAGCTGTGTTTTATGCTTCCTAAACACCCAGGTAATATTTAATCAGTTCTCAGATTAATGATAAGGTTTAAGACTAATTATTATCACATAAACAAACTTGAGTTGCTTAACATTAAAGATAGGATATAGAATTAAAAACATGATTTTCAGATGATGTTATAACCTAAATTCAAAACATAATTCAGGTATAGAATTGTAAGCTCTTTAAGTTAGGAATGGTGGTAGAGTACTTCATCTAGTCAACAACTATGATGAGCTAGATGTTCATTGTATATTGTATATCATACATTGTAGATTATGTTATGCTTATGCTCAATTTACGTCTGGGAGAACAGATTCTTTTCTTTATTTTTGATAGAAAAGGTGAGATTTAAAAGAGTTGTTCTGATGCTTTTATTTAATAGGGAATCTGTGTGTTCAGATGCTCAATGTGTTTGTCTCCAATTCATTTTTGATCTATCAATAAACATGCCAGCCATCAATGACTGAACAAAAGGCGGGACTCTTAGAGTTGTGTGGATAGGACACAGAGTGAAACAGGGAATCTCTAGGACTGGGAGAAGAAGAAGGGAATGCAGGGGCAGCAGGAGATAAAGGCACCCAGGCATGTGAGGCCATGTGTCCACTGGCCACTTTCCTGTTTGGGTCTGGGATAGCAGGAGAATGTTTATGAGTGCCCAGCCTTTGAAGTAGACAAGGTATTTTAAAATTAATAGTGTGTGTGTGTGTGTGTGTGTGTGTGTGTGTATGTGTGTGTTTGCCATTTTGCCACTTGTGGATCTGAGATAGCTCCTGGGTGGGTGAGCATGTGCAATCAGGTGGGAGCTCAAATCCATCCAGCCAAAAACTCACCACTACACCTATATATTTATATGAAGATATATACACACACACACAAACACACATCATACATACATATACATACATACACACATACATACACACACATACATACATACATACATACATACATACATACATACATACATAGAAAAGACAAAATGAAAAAGAACATTTTCAGACAACATTGGACTCAATAGACCACACACAGATGGGAGTGGGGTAATGACAAGGAATATGTTAATGAGTTAATTTTCATCTTGTTTTCAGAGCTTCTAGGAACTATGTTTAACCCACCCCTTACCTCTGTCAGGTGTCCCCAGCTAACTTTTGTCTCTTTACTTCACTAAGATGCTGTGATAAAGTATCATCTGTTTCAAGGAGCTCACTGTTTTCTCTTTCTGAAAATTGAAAGCAACTAGCTACTTCTTCATTCAATCCAGTAAACTGAAAATTGTCTCCAACATTCTTGGTTCACTGTCTAAATGCACTACTCTATCAAGTTGTTGAAATGAGAATAATTATAAAATAATTTTTCTCTGTGTTGAACTGCATGTCTGACTTTACCTAGTTCAACTTCTGGTAAAACTGAGGTCTGAAAAATTTTATCTGTTTCCTGGGGATATAGATCAGTTGGTGGAAACCTTGCCCAGCATACATAAATTCCTGACTTCCATCCATGGTTCTGAAGAAACAGATGTGTGGGAGAATACCTCTAATATTAGCAATCAGGAAGTTGAGGCAGAACTATCAGAAATCCAAGGCCATGCTCAGCTCTATGACAATTGTGCAGGCAGGTTGCAATCCATGAGACTCCATCTCCACAAATAAAAAAGAAAACAGTTAAAAATCATGCTGAAAAATTGTTCAGTAGGTTAAGGTTCCTGCTTAAATTCTGATGATCTGAGTTAGATTCCAGATAAAACAACTGAGTCTCACAAGTTGTCTTCTAATCTCCACGCATCATGCCATATGAATACAAGCACACACTTGCACACTCACGCACACGCTCGCACACACACACACACACACACACACACGTTATAAACATTTATTAACAAAAAAGTGAAAATACATTTTTATTTTAGAAATTTAGATGGCATAATTTAACACAATAGCATGGATAAAACCAACTGTTGTTATGCTGTAAAAGGGCAGGATGAATACAGATATTGAAAGTAGTCAGTGAATGGCTAATCTGAGGTGCCAAAGCACAAGTGTAGAAGATAGGAACAACTTGATGGAGTGAATTCTCTCCTTCTACCAGGTGATCCTGGGAACTAAACAAATGTTGCCAGCAAATGCTGTAATATGTTGGACTACTTCGCCAGCCCAGAGATAATATATGTTTTAAATCATAGTTTGTAACTGTTATGATTGTTTTTAAAATCACATAACTAAATTGCTCATTATAGAATCTTTGTTTCAAGACAGGCTGTTTTGATTATAAGATACAGACAGTCAATAGAGGCTATATTCTCTCTGTTCTTACTATGAAAATATGGATACAGAATCCCATTTTCTTTTATCTTGTGTCCCGTATCAATGCCTGACCCTAAGACAGTCAACAGCCAAGTACTGAAATAGTTGTTTCTCAACAGCAGCCTTCTCTCTCTCTAACAATTTACATGTGAAACATACCTGTCACCTAGGTATAAAAAGTTCCTCTTGTATCTCTTTCCATTCCCTGAAAGTCTACCATGTGTATTAAGGAGTAATTACCTCTAGTAATTCTGATATGAAGCCATGCTTGTGCTCCAGGGGAACACATTCTGAACCACATGATAACTTCTTTACTTCCTAGTGAATTGGAGAAAGTATTGAAAAATGGGCATTGGAAGACTTACCATGCAATGCCTACCAAGGCTGCATTAAGCTTATTTTGATGAAAAAACACAGAATCTTTACTTTTTTCTCCAAAAGTTGGAAGCAGTGTTAGAGTGGATGATATGAAGCTGTAGTCTTTCCAGAGGAGTTAGTTGGAGCAGTCTTTAAAATGACTGCGGCAGGCAGCCTGAGCAAAGACATTCTTTCAGTTACTATCCTAAATAAATAATCACTCCTTCAAAGAACAGTGGACATGTGCTCTAACTCTCTCACACTCACCAGTGCTAGGTTTCCATTCTATATTCATTATCTTTTGTCAAATGATATCTTCAGAATATTAGCTTCAACTTTGCACTGGAGTATCCCCAGATAGATTTCAGAATTGATGCCTACAATTGAGTTTATTGATAAACAGTTTATATTCTAAAAGGTTTTCCAACTCAAAAACAAAATATATTTTTATATTGCTATAACATATACTATAGTAAATAAAATCAAATATATATTTAGAGATTTGTTCTCTGTGTCTCTCTGTCTCTCTCTCTGTCTCTCTCTCTGTCTGTCTCTCTCTCTCTCCTTCTCTCTCTCTCTCTCTCTCTCTCTCTCTCTCTCTCTCTCTCTCTGTGTGTGTGTGTGTGTGTGTGTGTATTCAGGTATTTGTAGAGGAAAGGAAAGAAAAAGACATTGGATTTTTGGTTCTGGAGCTACAAATGGTTGGGAGATGCTCTATGGATGAGTGTACGGGGAACTGAATCTACCTAATTTTCAAGAAGTTAGTTCTCTTAAATATTGAGCTAATTTTGTTGAATGCTTGGCCCACAGGGAATGGTACTTTAGGTGTGTTGTTGGAGGAAACCTGTCACTGTGGAGGCAGGCTATGAGGTCTCATATATGCACAAGCCGCTTAGTGTGGCAGTCTCTTTCATCTGCCTGCAGATCAAAATGTAGAACTCTCAGTAGCGTCAGCACCCTGTTTGCGTACGCATATCCAGGCTACCCATGATGATGAAAGCAGAATAAATTTCTGAAACTGTAAGCCAGTCCTGTCCTAATTAAACATTTTTTTTCTATAAGAGTTGCTGTGGTCATGATGCCTCTTTACGGCAATAAAACCCTAACTAAGACAGTGGCTAATGAAAATTTGAAAAAAATGAAATACAAAATTTCAACAATTTACAAATATAAGTATCCATATATTTCATATAATTGTATAAAAATAATGTTGAAATTCAATTTTAGTAAGTAGTATATGAGGCTAGTGAGATTTACTAGTGTGTTCAGAGAGATAGATAACATTGATCTCTATAATGTTTACATTTTTAATTTTTAATTTTCTTACTTTATATAAGAGCTGTCATAAGCAGAAAGTATTACCAAAAGTGAAAGAACTAAAGTGCTATCCTTTCAATTGCTCAAGGAAGAAATGTAAAAGAATAAACATAATTTCATCTTGATATAGGAAGCATCTTTCATGACAACTGCCTCTGAAAGTCTGGTGTCTTCTCCCAGTGAGACTCCTCATTAAGCAATTTTCAAAGACCTTAGCACAAAAAAATAACTAGTCAGTAAACTAACCAAAGAGTAATGGTTCTTTCCAATGTAAACGTTCCACAGGGATCATAGTTTCACTTTGAATATATTTTAATTTAATTACTGTTCCTGCAGACCTGAGTCACATTACCATGCTTAAGTCTGAAAACCCGTTTTTAACAGGGGTCATTCTTCTCACCTCATAACTGGTTCATTTTATGACTTTGGAGCCTCTGAGGTGCCTGATGAGTTTATATGTTCTTTGAGACTCACATTAAAGCTACCTCAAAGATAATGTAAAGAGATATTAAAATGTCCTCTGAGACACAAAATGAATGGATGTAAATAGTAGTTAGCTAAGGCATACCTCCCCTCTTCAAACCCTGATAAATGATATTTTTAACATTGCATGCATATTATGTGTGCATACACGAGTGTTCAAATGTGCTATTGAATGTGTCATACTTATTTGGAGGCCAGAAGACACACTTGAGTGTCATTTCTCAGGCACTTCCCACAATTTATTTTTAAAGTGTTTCTCAGCAGCTTGGACACATAAAACTAGACTGGATAAGAGACCCAAGGATCCTCCGATTTTTGGTCTTCACAGATCTAGAATTACAAGCATACACTACCAATCTAGATTTTTTAAAAACTGGCATACACTTGGCTGAATTGTTAAGAATAAACATCATTTTCAGAAACCTAGCCACAGGTGATCTCTCTCTCTCTCTCTCTCTCTCTCTCTCTCTCTCTCTCTCTCTCTCTCTGTCTGTCTCTTGTTTATGCAAGATGAGACATTTTAGTGTTTCAAATATCACTGTACTTGTTTATATACAATTGCTGCTCTATAAAATATGTGGCATTTGGAAATATTGATCTCTTCGGGGCCAACAAGTAAAAGATGTGTGTGAAGTCAAAGATTCCATTGGTAATTGTGGAATTAGAGTCAGAGAAGTAGAAAATTGGAAAAGGCCAAACTTCCTGTAAAAGGAAAAGCACAGTTGGCAGTCAGGCTAAAGATGGAGAATAAGAAATGAAAGACAGCATTATTTTAAAAGCTGACTCCACCATTAAGTGAAAAGGGAGCAGTCAGATAAACAGGTTTAGCTGTCTCAGCCCTCTGCTCCTCCAGGTTAATTTTGAAGACTTAAATTTAGCACAGCAGTAGGAAATGGCAGAAGCAAGTCAATTCCAGAGAAGTGCCTTCCCTGTGGGGTCCTGTGTCTTTTGTGCAGTACCAAAGACTGCAGACTAAGTCAAACAGGAGAAAGTTGTACTCAGGGAAGATAGAAAGTGGAAAAAATCTAGAGCATCCCACTAAGGCTTAGAATTTTACCTAAAATGGACAGTATACATTTTTTTGTTCACTAACACTTATATTAAGAAGTCTTATAGGTCCTTTTATTTATGCACAGCTGTTGAACTTATCATACCTTGCATTGTTTTACTTTTTATGGACACATAGCTTCACCAATTCCCTCATCCTTAAATAGTAACCAGGTTCCATATGTGAATTCACACAGGAAATCCTTGTGTTGTCTCTATAAAAGGTTTTCAATGTGAGTTCACATGCATGCATTCATCAACGGGCTCAGGAGTTGGTCTTCAGTCACTTTGTATTTCTCCTCTTTCCTTTCCTTGCCTCAACTCCCCTCCCCTCCCCTCCCTTCCCCTCCCCTTTCATCTCTTTCCTTCTGTTCCCTTCCATTCCCTTCCCTTTTATTTCCTTTCCCCCTTTCCTACACTCCTCTCTTTCCTCTCTCTCCCTCTTTGTAGACAGGGTCTCTTAGTGGCTTGAAATGTACAAGTAGGCTAGGCTGGTTGCTCAGTGAGCCTTATGAGTCTTCCTGTTTCCAGTTCTTCAGCACTGAGATTCCAAGTGCATATTTTTTTACGTGGGTTTAAGGATCAAATTCAGGCCCTCTTCCTTTTTAATAGCACTTTAATAACTATATTGTCTTTCCAGACAGTGACTGTAAATGGAATGGCCTGGCACTACTGCTGCTTATCACACAAGCATCGTTCTCTAAAGTTGGCTGTCCTTAGGGTCTGCTGGGAACACCATTATTCTCAAAGCCCTGAAATATATGTTCATGTGTGCATATAGGTGTGTGTGTGACACACACACACACACACACACACACACACACACACACACACACACATATATATATATATATATATATATATATATATATATATATATATATATATATATGCCAAGCCATTGGCCTCTGGTAACTTTACTAACTAGTCAAAAAGTTACTGGAGACAGGTTTCCTTTAG
Source organism: Arvicanthis niloticus (assembly GCF_011762505.2). Taxonomy (NCBI): domain Eukaryota; kingdom Metazoa; phylum Chordata; class Mammalia; order Rodentia; family Muridae; genus Arvicanthis; species Arvicanthis niloticus. The sequence continues at coordinate 78,752,005 of NC_047667.1, read as the reverse complement.
TCCTACCTGCTAGACACTGCAAACAGGTTTTGGGGAACATGATTAACTTTTAATTTTTGGACATTTAACTTTGTTAAGACTACTATAGACTATGGGGACTTTTGAAGTTGGTCTAAAAGTACGTTTTTATTTTGCTGTGACTAGGTATGGCCCTCATAGGCTCATACATTTGAAAGAGTCTATGGAGATCAGGGAGTGGAATGTAATGGTTTGCATATACTTTGCCCAGGAAGTGGCACTATTTGAAGGTTTGCCTTTGTTGGAATAGATGTGTCACTGGGAGTGGGCTTTTATACCCTAGTCCTAGATGCCTGAAAGTCAGTCTTCCACTAGAAGCCTTCAAATGAAGATGTAGAATTTTCAGCTCTTCCTGCACTGTGCCTGACTGGATGCTGTCATTTTTCCACCTTCATGGTAATTACTAAACTTCTGAACCTGTAAGTCAGCCCCAATTAAATATTGTCCTTATAATGTTGCCTTGGTCATGGTGTCTGTTTATATCATTAAAACCCTAACTAAGGCACATTCTATGGCATTTATAACTTTTATGCTCACTTTCTTATGCTATGAAGGTGACATATCCAGTCCCTTGCAACTGACACACATTAACTTAAGACCTGAAATTTTGCCACCTGTGACCTGAGACAGTTTCATTGTAATCACATGCACTTGGCAGCTCATCACCATATCCTATGGAACTTACATTCTGCCTCTGAGCTGCAAAAGAGAGAGATCAAGTTTAATCTCAGTGTTCTAAAGTCCTTCAGATCCCCCTGCATTATTGTCTTTCTATGACATTAATAATTACCTTAATAATAGATACTTACCAAAATAGACCCTCTAAGTGCCCTTCTTGAATGCCAAATCCAAAACTTTACTGTATCTACTTCAGTTCCCCTGACTGTTAGCATTAGACAGCTACATTGGCTAAAGTGTAATAGAATGTTCCCTAGGTGATAGCTCACATTCTGGATTCAGACATCATAAGTAGATGTTTATCCTCTCACATTTTCTCTCATCCTTCTGCTGTGCTGCAGGTGTTAACTGGTGTTGGGAGCAGAGCCTATTGTTAAAATATAAAGAACGTGTTCAAAAAAGTTCGTAGTCAAAAGGGTGAATAATATCCTGTATAACATAGGGATGATCATATTAGAATGATAGCTAAGAAACAGTAGATGACATTACTCTTAAGGGCTGATATCAAAAGCTAGTTAGAATCTCTTTTGACAACTGTTATCTTTCATGGATATTTGGCCCCATTAAAATACATGAGATTTGAGTATATTTAATATTCTTGCATAAAAAGTAGTTAGCATATGCTTTGGGGACAGCTTAAAATAGTCTCTCATGCTTTACTATTAAAATAGGGGTAAAATAATTCTCTAATGAGAATTTAGGATATTGTTACCAAAACAAAAAGTATCTGAAGAGCTGCAAACTGGAAATATATAGTGCCTGCAGTGAGCTTGTATGAACCCAGTTCTTAGAAACTGTAGAACAGACTTCTCAAGGGGACAGAGCTGGGCTTGAAAAAGAGCTAATGCACTGATTTGTTTCCTCTAGCCCGTTTTTTTTTTTTTTTTTTTTTTTTTTTTTTTTTTTTTTTTTTTTTTTTTTTCCCAAAAGACTAACTTTCTCAAGGTATCTTAACTGGCTTTTCTTTTACATAAATTCTAATGTTAGAAGATAAAGAGGGATGAGTGAGCTTTTTATTCTCCTACTGAACTCAGAAGGAGGCAGGTATAATTTTCTCCAATAGTTACCTGACCTAAGCTCCATTTCACAAACTATAGTTTTTGTTGTGATGATGCCTATTACCCTCTTGGAGGTCTAGGTTAGGTTCAGACTAATGTCCAAAGTGGTTTCTTATGATTGGTGGCCTTAATGCTATTCCCAATCCCCTGTTGCTGTTCTTTATCTTCATATTATTTGAGTGTTTAAGATATTCTGCTGAAATGCAGTCTGTCTTTGGAATGATGGATCATAGGTGTTGGTATTTAACTGAGATATTCAATTCCACAGAACCACAGATATGTATTCTAAGAAGTCAGCATTCACATCTGAGTAAGGAAGGGTCTGGTGGCAGATAAAGAAAGGCTACTTGCCAGGATGACTCCAGTGATCACCATCCTACGTGCTGAAAATGCTTCAGCAACCACTTCTTACAGACAAAGCAGTATGAGACAACTGAAGGACTGGGGAAGGAGCTAATGTAGGTTTGTGGATTAAAGTTTTCAGTGTTATTACAAAACCATGTCTGATGGCAGTAACTCCATTTATAGAATATTTAGTATGTTTTCATGAATGTGTGTACATATGTGTGTGTGTGTGTGTCCATCTGAGCATGTGTCTGTGTATATCTATAACTATATCTATTTCTCATATATATATACATATATATAAACATACATATATGTGTGTGCATGTATATGTCTGTGAGTGCATGTGTGTATGTTTGTGTTCATCTAAGTGGGTGTCTATGTGTGAGTGTATGTATGTGTACATGTGTATGTGAGTAAGTGTCTCTCTTGTTCTCTTGTGTGTATTTGTGTGAGATAGAAACATATATGTGTGTGTGTGTGTGTGTGTGTTTTTCTATATATGTATGTGTATGAGTGAGTGTTGGCATGTGTTTTTTTTTTTGTGTGTATGTGTGTGTCTGTGTGTCTGTGTGTGTACATGTGAATCTTCCCATGTGTACAGGTGTACAAGAGTGTGAGAATGCTAATTTGCATGTCTGTGCATGAGTGTGGAAGCCAAAGGACAATTTGGGAAGCCACTACTTAGGTATTATCCACTTAAAAAAAATAAGGCATAGGATTTTTCATTATCAGGTTGTTCAGCTAGCAAGCAGGGTACAGACAAACTTTCTGTGGCAAAAGCTTCAGGAGAGTGTTTTTTCCCCAGTGATGTTTTAAAAATCTTCTATGACAGATGTTCTCAGGCAAAGCAGGAATTCTGACACACCATTATTCCTTCTGCATATGATCTTATGTACATATTTGGGGTGGGTTGTTGTCTGACAGCAGATGCTTTCTATTGCTTTGGTCTGAAATGTTAGGGATGCATCATCTGCATGTGGAGGGGCTTGGTGGTGCTATCCCTATATGACTGATGGTCATGATCTTCTCCATGCAATGCTGTTGTCACATGACAGGGACCTGCTCAGAAGCCCCTACTGTCCCTTTTGCATTCTGGGTCTTCCAACCCATCTTATCCTTACCAGGTTTCCTGGTATGGTTCACTGCCTCACAAAACAAAATTTCAGGTTATAGAGTTTCTCATTGTTCTGAAATTTAAACTTATAATGTAGGTAGAGTGGCTGTCTAACAAGGCTTAAAGGATGTACCTATATTCACCTCTGCCTCCCGTGCTGGGATTACAATCAACCAAGGTAATTTTCAATAAAGGAAGATATTATTGAGGATATGTTTACAGTTTTAGAGTATGAGTCCTTAAATATTAAAGGAACTTGGCAGCAGGCAGTCAAGCATGGTGTAATACAGCTAATCTACAAGAATAAGGTTCACAAAAATAGAGAGATAAAGAGAGAGAGACAGAGACAGACAGACAGAGAGAGACACACAGACTGGGAGAGACAGGTGCAGATAGAGAGACACAGTCTCTCACACACACACAGAAACAGAGACAGAGTGACAGAGACAGAGAGAGACATGTAGTCTGGGAGAGACACAGATACAGAGACACAGTCCCACACACACACAGAGAGAAAGAGACAGAGAGACAGAGAGAGACAAGTAGTCTGGGAGAGACACAGACACAAACAGATAGAGAGACACAGACACACACAGGCACACACACACACACACACACATACACACAGTGGGGTGGGGGGAGGATTTTAAAGATTCATGAGCATTTTATACTGCAGTAGTTCAGCATACTGGGTTCTACCATTTACCAAGATGGAGACACCCAAGTGAGCTTTCAGGCCAAATTTAAAGTACATTAGTGGAATTCCAGGAAGTAGCAAGTGATCTTTATTTTAGTTGCCTTTATATCTATGGACATTCCAGATCCATTATCAGTGGTTTGGGGAGTGGGTGTCATGGGTTTCTGGAAATTGTAAACTGTTTCTGGCGAAGCTTGGAAACTTTTGCTGAATCTCCCTTTGCCTCAGGCCAGGTGATAGGGCAGCTACAGATAGTAGGGCAGTTTATGATTAGGTGCCCAAGGCTTAGGGCTTTTTAGTAACTTATTCGCCTGGATTTGCCCGGTTTTGGGAAACAGAGATCTAGGTCTAGTGTCCTCTCCTGCCAGGTTGACGCCTGTCATGGAATCATCCTATATCAGTCCTCTCAATATAAATACATAGATAGACATATAGTTATAAAGCACTAACTGAAAGGCAAGAATTTTTGAAATCTCAAAATCAAGCTTAAGTGACATACCTTTTCCAATACAGCCATGCCTCCTAACCATTCATAAATAGTTCCATGAACTAGTGACCAAGCATTCAAATTTGTGAATCTCTATAGACCATTTTCAGTTCAGTCAAACCACCACATGCCAATCCATGTTCCTCTGTTTTAGATTTGATTTGGGACCTGTGGGTCTCTTGTTCTGAAGGGTATCCCACGATGACCTCCCGGCTAGGGACAGGGTGAGAGCAGGGAGCGTTCGCTACTGTCTCTGTGCTGCCCCCAGCCTGCATCTCCACTGTCTGTAGGCCTCTGGCCTGGCCTGATGCAGGAGGTCTGAGCAGGGAGGGGAGATTGCCTGCCCCTGCTGCTGCCTCTGATCACTCACTCCGCTGTCCGGTCGCTCCCAGGTGCTAAACCTGTCTCTCCACACTGAGTTGGTACAGGTCCAGGCTGAATAGACAAGAAGCCGGCTAGCTGGCAAGGAGGCAGCTTGGTGTCCCAGGCAGGTTCCGGGAGAGCAGATCTCTCTCCAAGTGTTACAGCTCTTGTGAGAGAAACTCTCAGATACCAGGATGATTCTTGAACACTTTACTTCCCCTAAATAGAGCCCTTATATACAGTTTCAGGGTGGGTTAGGGTCTGGTAGCAGATAATGCCTATTGGCTTCGTCTGAGAGCTTGGAGATACCTCATCTGCATGTGGGAGAGCCTGAGGCACTGTTCCTCTTGACTGATGATCAACAACTTGGCCCACCTCTCTGTGGGCCAGGCTGTTGGAGGGCTGAAGTTAAATGAAAAGAACCAGGGCCTGGGAGCAAAGCTGAACTCCTACTGTCCAATAAGATTCCGGGTTTCAAAGCTCATGCTTGACCAAGCACCCAGCTGCTTCTCACAGTCCACGGCCCCACAGTGACCCATTCAGTTTAACCAGGGCCACTGAAATGTGCATAGCTGTAGAACTGTCCACAGGAGCATGTGTACATACCAAAGAGTTTACCACAGAAGAAAAGCTATCATTCTTCCCCAACAACCTTTGACAGCCATTGTCTTCCCTGGCTAGAGCCCCATGAAGCTGTATCCCACCTATGACAAAGTAATTAAGGACTAAGACTTATGCAGATTCTATTAGCAAACAACACCTGCTAAGAGTTCATAAATTCCATTCATACATAATAGCACTTCACAAACCTAATCCTCACACTCAGATTTTATATGCTTCCCAGCAGCACTGACATGATGTTACCTCTGCTGTGGAGGGGGCTAAAGAGGTATCCTGTTTATAATTAAACACTCAATCTTAAATTGCAATACCTTGATTCTATGTGTGGTGCTATCCAGAGGCTTGATCAAAGAAGTTTCTCTTTCCTGTGTCTAAACTGAAGTTTCTGTCATGTTCTGTTTTCTCATAGAGATTCTATTTATATAAGATTATGTAAAAAGTTACTTATAGTAAAAGATTTTACTGGAATGGTATTCTATACAATGCTATATCAATAAAGACTAAAAGGGATATAAAATATAATTATATGCCTACAATACCAGTTAAACATTCATGTACCATAAATACTAATAATATTAAAATAAGAACAGAAAATTCTATTAAACACCATTCTAAAACCAGTAGATCAGCATTAAAATGCTGCCAACAGTGACATAAGTAAGCAAAATATTTCCTCCCTGATTTGGAGTTAATGTGAAGAAACATTCTATAACTTCAATCAGATTTTTTCATAAATTATGACTAGAACTGGAATCCTGGGTTCCTGTTTATAATTTTATAACACTGGGAAGGCCGAAGTAGCAGGGCTTGAAACAGCAGGTAACACTAAATAAAGCATCAAAAGTAGAAATCAATTAACAGATGTGTGTTCATACTCAACTTATTTTCTAGTTATATACAGTACAGGATATCTATATACGAAACAGTTCTGTCCAAATTTAAGATGGATCTCCTCACATAGATTAATCTAATAAAAACAACTACTTACAGATCTGAATCTCATATGACTCTAGGTCATGTAAACTTGACAACACTAAGCATTTTTCTATATATTTGGAACATAGAATGCATTATTAAATAACAGACCAAGTGAATCCTTAAAACTTTAAGAAGTTTGTTGGTTAAATTTTGGTAAGAAATTACAGTAAGTAGCGAGGAATGAATATAAAAGGGCATTTACTCCCTTTTTATAGCCTGTATCCTTGTGATGCCTGTTTTGTATTTAATCAAATAAGACCTTAACATAGAGAGCTGTTGCCTCAACTTGAGAAAGAAAATTTTTTATATATACATATTTGCCAAAAACCATGATTCTGTGTGTATTAAAGTGTTACAGAAGAGGGGACATAAGAAATGGGAGAAGAGATAAAGAAAACTCACAACAGGCATGTGTGTTGAGTCATGGTTAATCAATATACACTCTCTCACATTCTTTCTTCTTCTTCATATAGGTACAGTCTTGAAGAATATAGAATCATATATTGGTTTTGCTTCCCCTACATAATGTGAAGCATGATATAAAGAAAGGAAAAATTAAGGGGTTATAGAAAAAGAAAGAGGTGCTCACTCTGGAGCCTGATAAAAGTCTCCTACCATCTGAGAATGAATGATTTTGGTACAACAAACAAAATTTGCAGTCAAGACAGTGAAGGAGTAGTAATTTTGTATAAAGATATTTTGAGTTGGATTGTTAAAGTACCAATGAGTTTAGTGTCATTCCTACCCTCTCTGTAAATGAATAACATTTTTTACAATCTCCCAAACAAGATTATGAGCTTAGTTTATAGTCCATAAACATGTCTAACTTCTTTGTGACCTATTATTGTTCCTCCCACTTCTGTGATCTATGGTTTAATTTTGTCAGTCGGTTTGGTTCAGTGATCTAATTTTGTGAAAAAAAAAATTACTACAAGTTCCTTAAAATCCTCTTGAATCCACTGAAATCACAGATAGCTGTTATTAGAAGGACTAAGTCAAAATCAAGAATCCTGTTTTCAGGGTAGAAAAGATGTCTCGTTAATCAAGAACAATTTCGTCTATTTCAGAGGCCCTGAATTTAGCTCAAAGCTTTTATTTTTGACAGCTCACAGACCCTTGTAACTCCAGGTCCCTGTGATCTGAATCATTTTTCTAGATTCTGTGGAATTCTACATACATGAACACATAAATCCACAAAGATGCACATACATACGTATAAGTAAATTACAGTACCATTCTTCCATGACTTAAGTGGGGGTGTTGAACTGGTACAGACAGCAGCTTGAGGCTGTCTCTTGATCTTCACTGTCATTTATCAAAAGAGCCAGTACACCAAAGAAAAAATTAAATTTTGGGTTTTGAATGACTTAATCCTATCTCTGTAAGAACTTCGTTAGATGTAACAAAATTTTAAGCATTATTGGAGAATTTGACTACATGAAGGTAAAACATAGTCCTTTTCATGGTTAACTTACAGATGAGTGGTTGAAGATATGTAGGTGTAAAAATAAATACAACTAAGTACTAAGGGTGCTTTCCCAGATACAGAGAAAGCATGGTGCAGAAGGTGACAATTTTTGCTTAGAAGAAAAGTAGGATGAGTGTGTCAACATAAAATATATAATTTTCATTTGAAAGGGATTAGGAAATAATTTATTTTAGAGTTAAATATGGGCTACTCTGACTATCAAATACAGATTTAATGTAACATAAGTATCAACATGGTATCAGTTTCATGAAGATTTTTAGTAACAAGACAAAGAAATTCATAAAATAAGATTACGTTTCCAATACCTCGCTTCAAGTTGGGAGGTCAGAATTAAGTCAGAAAACTTGGATATAATATCTTTAGGGGCCAAAACTCTAAGATAGTCCAAGATAAATTGGCCCTGGACTGATTAAATTCTGATTTCTCCATAATAGTTAAAATTTTAGCCAGTCAATCAGCTTTGTAGAGTGTTCAATCTAGTGTAATTTCTTTCTTTTAACTTCTGAGAACAGTTTGTAAAGGCATTCAAGATGAAGGTACCAGCTGGTTCAGGACACAGAATTCTGGAAAAGCTGAATGAATTCATAACCTTTGAATAGAAGCTAAGCTTGTCTGTAGAATTTTGACAATTGGAAAGGAAATGCAGTTATCATCAGGGAAATATTCACCTGGCATGCTCTCATCTCTTACTAAGGAGTTAAGAGTTCAATTTATAAACTCCTGGAAAATTTTTGAAGGCACACTGAATATGGTCAGATTTCCGTGTCAGGTACACTTGGAAAACACAGATTTGATACATGTGTACAGATGTATATAAAGTGATTAGTGAAGGTGTTTCAATGTCAGCAATGGGAGTGAATAAGATTTAATTGGAGCACTTGCTGTGTGTAGGATCTATATTGTATACATCGACTAGTTTGATATTACCTAATAGTACTAGTTTAGAGAAAAGAGACACATGTTTGAGGATGTAAATACCATGTCCTAGATGAAAGAATAATGAACAAGTTGAAACTTTAAGACAAACAGCTCATCACTGCTTGGTCCTTTCTATGCAAGGAAATCATTTGGCCAATATATACCATGACAAAGCAGCAGCAGAGAGAACAAAGACAAGGCAAAAGAAGAATGATGATAACAAGTGCAGTCTTAGAACTGTATCTCATTTGATACAATCATTTTCCCTAACTTGAAAATGCACAATGCTATTCAGTTCAATGGTGTAAGGCTCCAAATTTACATGTTTGAGGGTAATTTTGTTCAATTATTATGCTTAAGTTGATTATGCCATAATCTACATGCACTGTTAAAAGCAAGAATACTCTTCAGATTCGACACTAAATAGCCAACCAGAGCACAGGAAATAGTTCTGTTATTCAAAAACTTGCTCTTCAAGCACAAGACCTTGAATTTGAGTTCTAGAATCTATAGTCTGACAGGTCATATCTGTTACCTCAGGACTAAGGTGTCCAAGACAGAATGACAACTGAGGCTTGTTTCATATTTCATCTAGCCTAATTGGTGTTCTATGTTCAATGAGAAATTCTGTCTCAAAAATAATGAAGAGAGTAGTTGAATACTATATTTGACATTGAACTCTTCTCTCTACACACATGTTCTCAATGCACATAGAGCTTCACACATAAATACACATCACAAAATGTGGATATTTAAATGTGCACATGCATGCATACAGAGAACACATACAAGTAAACCAACATAAATGTTTTTGAGTTGTCATTGGTAGAGGGACTGTGTACATCCTCTGAAGATTTATAGTAGCAGATTCTTCTGTCTTAACTTTTACTATGTTGCTTCAAATCAATCTGGTTTACCCTATGTATCTTTCTTCAAAGTTTATGCTGTGGGATTCAGGAATTTTTCAATTTTTCATTTTTTAATTTAATTTTTAATTTAATTTAATTTTGACAAACATATGGAGAGTCTAGGATTTATTTTAAGCTCAGGTGGTAGGTAAGTGCTCAGATAAGATTTAGTTGGCGTCAGAAGAGAGTTATAGAAATCAATCACATAGCTTGTTGCTATTGTAGACTCTCATAGATTATGCACAGAACCCATAGAATTGCCAATGAGGCATACTAAGTCCACTTCAGTCTGAGAACAGGAATAGCTTAGACAGGTTTCCTGTAGGAATTGATGTTGAAGAACGGGCTTGAACATGTAGATTTCATTATTTTCCACAGATGATAAAGTTAATAATCCATGATACAGTTTTGACAGACAATGTAGTTTGGTGCTTTCAAGTATCAACAAATGGCTACATCGTACCCGATAGGGCCACTCATAGAGTAAGTTAGAAAACTGGAAGTGAGAATAAAGTATAAAGCTTTTGCACTTGCTATAGGATAAAGCTGAGAGAGTGAGGTAGGATCTAGTGTTTCAGAATTACTTCAAATTATTCAAATTGTAGCATATTTTCAGGTAAAAGAATATCTATCATTTTCTGATATTATAAGTCAGGGATGTGAAGTCTCCTTCACATTCTTAATCCTGATGATTCAGGATGGAAAGCCTTATTTAATTTATGTCCTAGGGCTTGAAATTCTCTTCCTCACCTGAAATACTTACTCAGACAGTAGCTAGTAAGCTAACATGTCTGGACGAGAAGACCACATCTGTCTGCTAAGGAATATGAGGCCTAGTGCTTCATGCTTGGCTGGGATTTCTTGGTGATCTCTAAGTCTTACTAATGTACCTCATACTGAAAAGAAACCATAATGATTTATTTCTTATGGTTAACAAATACGCCAAAGTATTTTTATGACAAAGGAAACATAATAAATTGAAAGAATAATTGAATTAACCTTGTGTATCAGAACCTGATAATGGAGTTTGTTCTATATAGACTCAAAGTTTGGTTTGCATATGAAAGAAGTACACATAATTTTTGCACCTCTTCTTTAAAAAAAAATTCTTAGCAAATTCTCAGACATCAACACAGCTAAAGCATCAGAATTCACAAAGTAAATTAGAAACGATTAGTGTAGAAAATTGTGGTATAATATATGCTTATGGTCCAGGCTCTGTGTAATTAAAGAATGAAGAATGAATGATGGGAAAGGAAACTGAAGTCAAATGAAAGGTGAAGTTAGGAGAACTAGGATGCATTACATAATGTCATGGATTTTGAAAAAAAATTTAAACTAATAAAGTTTTATTATTGTTGTTAGAGACAGAACCTGATACCCAGCATACCAAATACACAAGGATTGACTACCCATCATCATTTGTCACATTTATGGTAAAAAATATATTTTCAGCTTGGCCATATTAGAAGAATGGCAATGAGGTTCAGTGAAACTAGCATATGTACCTTTGGAGTGTTGAGGTAAAGTTAAGGTTTAAAATAGAACAAGCAGAATACACAGATAAGCATTCTTGACCAAGGAATGTTCCTGCCAATCACTAACTCATTATCAATTTAACTCCAGTGTATCTGCAAAGTGGTCCAGGATATTCTTATAAATGTGTGAAATCTCTTCCTTGATGACAAATTTCTATATTTGACTAGCATTTTGGGGGCCTTTTCCTCCCCAGCATGAGACATGAGATGTTGGGGAAATTCCAATTTATATATATATATATATATATATATATATATATATATATATATATATATATATATATATTTCAAATGTCTGATAGCCAAATTTAGGTATACAAGTGTATCATGAAAAATTTTCATTTCTGCCTGAATGGTAACATAATAGGTATAAAATCAGCAGGAGGCTGTTGCTATCAGTCTATATAAAATAAAAAATAAGTTTTTAATACAAGACAGGTGAAAATGTCAATTCACACTGATAAGAATGGAAGCAGGTTGGGCTAGGTATTAATTTATCGTGGCAGTATTCAGTGTGTACTCTGTACCAGGTCTTACCATGTAGGTGCAGTTTGTTCATATTTTTAAGTAACTCTCTTCAGCATAAAACATACTTCCACCAAGTATTTACTCACCTGAATTTACTTACCAGAAATCCCAGCCCTAAAGATTTTTGATGAAACTCTGCATGTTTTATAAATATCAAAATCCAAGAAAAAAGTTATATTGATTCAATGGCCTCATTCCCACCACAGGGAATCATTAAAATTCATGGGCAGAATTAAACAAAGTTCTCCTCTTAAAGAATTAGCGATAATTTGTTTACGTGACCTGAGTATTATTTATTTACTAGGTAAAATTTACTTTGGACATGTTGTCTAAGTTACTATTCTTTTGCTGTCAGGAGATACCATGACCTTTTAAAAAAGAAAACATATAACCAGGGAATACTTTAGTTTTAGAGGGTTAGTCTATAACCATCATGGCAGAATGCAGACAACCATGAAGCTGGAACAATAACAGCAGAGAGCATTACATCCTGTTCCACAAGCAAGAAGCAGAGAGCAAAATACCAAGGTTTTAACATTTCAAAACCCACATTTGTTGACACACTTCGTATAGCAAGGACACACTTCCAAATCCTTCCCAACAGATTCTATTCTCTAGTGATTAAACATTCAAATAAACAATCTTATGGGACTCATTCTCATTCAAACCAACACCAATGTTCTCTGTTAGTTTTCATTTTATCGCTTTATTTTCCTCAGTAACTTGACAAAGTAAGCATGCAATTGAAACACCTAATGATTGTCATAGAATCATATAAAAAATGAAAACTCTTTGATATCAGTCAAAAGTCTAAAACAACCACATACACTTGTCATAGGACACGCTATATATCTGCTGATTGCCATTATTTGGTGAGGTTAATGTGATCAGTGTGGGAGGGACTTTTGACTTTACATCTAACTTTCTGACTGTGTGCTTTTGACAAAAAACAAAGGCATCAGTGTTGGAGGCACATCTTCCTGGTATAATGCTTGTAGAAGGGACAATGCCCCCAGATGAAGCCCTAGCAGTACAAACTCAAAACAACAAAATGACATACTTTTGATATAAAAAAATCTTAGTCCAGTTTCAGTAAAGGCTCTTCTGCTATCACAATAAAACATAACTATATAGAAAGAGAACTTGAGGTTTGTAAGGAAATTTATGAAGGAAGCTTCATTAAACTTTTAACAGCCGTAGAAGGACAGTATCGTAGAAGACATTTGATGGAAACTCAACAATCTCATTTTAGCATTGATAAAAGTTATATAAACACTTAAATAAAAAGCTATATGTGCTGTAGGCCTATGTGTAGGTGAATTGTCCATACATGTGTGTGTCGAGATGACAGAGGGTAGCATTCAGTAACTTTCTGTATTTTTAGACACCTTATTTACATGAGATTGGGTCACTACCTAATGCTTGGTCTCTCTGCCTTGTAGCTGGGATAGCCAACCATCATATCAACATACACCACAATACAGGGATTACACTTGTGTGAGGCCATGCACGGCTTTTTATGTGTGTTCTAGGGATCAAAATTCAGGTCCTTATACTTGAGTAGCAAGCACTCTTACAAACTATAATTTTTCTCCAGCCCCAAACCATTATTATCTCTCAAGTTAATTCAATTATCATTGCAGTTGATATTTTAATATCATAATCATTACATAAATCATCATTATTATTATTATTTTCCCATTTAGCACTACAGATTGTAGAAAGTTAAAAATAAATATAAAACTTAACCCTAAGATTCATTATAAATATAGGAGCTGATTTTTTAATCTATTTTTCAACCTGTTTTTCCATTTTTTCATTTTTATAAATAGGCTTTCTAATTTTATATGATTTGCAAGTATGTTTAGATCTTTTTCAGTATAGAGTAAAAGGAATTAATATAAAACAGCCTAAAAAAGGGAGGAAACATATGATAAAAATTGGAAAGGTATATTAAGAATTGAGAATCTGCAAACCAAAAACCTATCAATCATACTAACATTTGTTAAAAAAAAAGGGGGGGGGGGTTCAGGCTGTAAGGCAGAGCATCCTGTCATTGCCAGAATCTATACTTAGAAGATACTTATACTGAAAGGCAGTCAAATTTCCAGAAACTAAGATTATTTTGATTAATATCCTTGCCCTCAATAGTACTCACACATTGTAGTCACTTTAGTTATTAAGGAAGTGTGATTTCTCTCTCTAAATAAGGAAGCTCACTAATGAGTGAAGTTATATGTTGTGTCCAAAGGAGATGCTAATTAGTTAGTCTTGTTAAGATCATCCAGTAGTAAAACTACAATAAAAGCAGGAGAAATGGATACTATGACCTCTGCTCAGAAACATTTTCCAACTAATAATTTCTGATGGTGACCAGGAACCAACCAAACTCTGGGGACTGATTAATATGAATGAATTTTAAATAATTATTTTCAATGACATAATTATTATAATTTATGGTTAGGCATCATTGCTTTTATAAATAAATCACCTTATCGTAGCCTTGCAAATTAGCATGTACTTCTGAAGCCAGTTAATGGAGGCTTTAAGACTTGTGCAAAGTTCTTTGTGTCTTTTCCATCAAGTAACATTTTAAAAGATGTTTTATTGGCAATAGATTTTCTTTCTTGTTTGTTACAGGTTGCATGTATGAAGGTGCATATACATGTGTGTGAATGTACCATTTTAAGCTAGAGGACAGTTTCTCTTTCTTCTTCCTCTGGAGAGGTCCATTTTATATTTTGAATAGAGTCACTCGCTAGCCTAGAGCTCTCTAAGTGTGTCTGGGAACAGAGTGCCAAGGATCTACCTGCTTCTACTTCCCTAGCAGTAAAATTACAGTAGAATGTGCAATCTATGATGCCTGATATTGCTTTCATATGTGTTGTGGATTAAACTTAAGTCTTCATGATTGCAAGTAAAATACTTGACTGACTGAATTATCTTGGTAGCAAAATGTAAAGCTCTATGATTATTTATCTGTAGAAGTCATTAATTATGTATGATATATGGGACTGTATGTGTGTATATATGGTAGGTAATATGTACGTGTGTGTTGAGTATATGGTAGACACTATGTGCATATAAAATAGTGTGTTTGTTTTTTGTTATGGTGTTTATATGGGAAGATGGTGTTTGTTTTGTATTTTTATGTGTGTATGACTGGTGTTATGTATGTTTATGATGTGTATGTACATATGTTAGGTAGTATGCAAGTGTACACATGTGTTATATGTAGTATGTGTGATATCTGTGTTTGTGATATATACATATATTAAATACAGATGGTATGTAATTTTTTACATTCAAAATGAACAAATTTGGTCATAACAGCATCATGAAAACAGGAAAGAAGAAATGAAAATTGAACTTGTTCACCTCATTAACTCTTAATCAAAAGAGTTTCCATAGCTCTTTAAAAAAAACTTAATTCAACCCTTGCTGATGTTCTTTAGGCAGGTTGTGGTTGCTATGGGAGGGAGAGACAGTATCTTAAGTTCTCCAGCCATCAGCAAATTATCCATGTTTCTCTAATAACTCATTATCATATATCTGTAAATGACACAAACACTTAGTGAAACTCATTTACACACACAAAGAGAGAAAATTGGGAAGAGGGAGGATTTAACAGAAGTAGGAAGAATATAGGAAACAGAAGAGAAGTAATAGGAACCAAACATGATCTAAATGCATGATGTATACATTTGAAAATGTCACAGAGAAACACATCACTATGTAGAACTGACATGTGCTAACATATACTTCTGAAAATGCCCTTGCTTCTCTAGACCTCATTGAGATACTTCAACATTCCCACTACTTATACTGGGGCTTAGAGTTTGGGGCAGGCAAAGATTGCATCACTGCTTGCACACTGTATGAATCTGTACATCCTCGTGTTGCTCTCTTGATTGTCAAGTTATTCGTGGCTGAATAGAATGTGACCAAGGAGACACCTGGTAAGTTCCTCAGGTAAGTAAAGACTATTGCTCTCTTCACACAAGATGAACACAAGGAAGACTTAAAATGCTATGAAACACATACACACACACAAACACACACACACACACACACACACACACACATTCACTTTTACTACAAGAAATAGTTCACAAACCACAACAGCTTTTAGTGAAAGTTTAAAAAAAATGAAACATAACTTTTCAGCAGAAGTTTCAGTAGAACTGCTAGCTTCCCAAACATCTTTTTAGTAACAGAATATCTTGTTAGTAATAGATTCCAACATTTTAACTGGCCATGTGGCTTAAGTATAAGGATGCAATTGGTTCAATGGCAAAAAAAAAAAAAAAAAAAAAAAAAAAATTTCCATGATAAAAATACAGAAAAGTGGCCAGTATCCAGGGATGATGTGATAAAAGGCATCCTTTCAGGTTACTTAAAGGTAGAGATACATTCTCTTAAAGATTTGCAGAATATCTGCTTGTAGTTTTACCAAATTGGAAAAGGAAAAAACCAACAACAACTAAGATCCATACATACTTGTTATCGTAACCTTGTAATTTTTGACACAGAGAAACCTGACCCAACATGTCTAGATGTCCTTAATGTGTTGCTAAAATTAAAGATTCTGCAGTGGACATTATAGGAATTCTCTGGCAAATGCAAGAAATTTTATCATCTATTTTTGGGTGGGCTAGATATAGAATAAATCCATTATATTTTACATATCATTTATTTTTAAAAAGTTCCACATTACAAACTATTTTTCAAATATTTATTGTCTTATAAGCACACACATATCGGAGAGTGGAATTGTTAACCTGTTTGTGAAAAACATAAAGTAGGTAGAGTGGAAAATTGAATCGGTACTAAGAGTAACCACTTCTATTGCAGAGAACTTGACTAAACTCCAGCAAAAAGAAGGGACAAAGCATGATGCTCATTTCTTAGAGTCACCATGAACATGTTTGCAGGGATGTCTTAAAGGTGTCCCTTTGCACTCCACTACAACTTTTGACATTTACATTGCATTAATGCATGTATCTTTGTATACTAATATGAAATGTATCTGTGTATATGTGTATACATGTTAGAATATATTTGGTGTAGGTACATGACATATTTTTGGTATGCATATACATGTATGTGCAGGTACATGCACCTGTTTCCAAGCTAAGTGATTGGAGGGTGGAGGGTGATGTCAAGTATCCTATTCTATCTCTCCTTGCCTAATCCCTTGAAACAACACATCATTGATCTTATAGCTAGGCTGCCTGTCAGCAAAGGCAACTTATCTTCCTTTATTTGATCCCCTCAGTGCAAGTTAGCATGTATACATATATGTATATACATATTCATAATACAAATACACACACTTACATGCATATATATATACACACACACATATATATATAGTGTGTGTGTGTGTTTATGTATGGGTTTTATGTGAGTACTCTGGATTCAAATTCAAGTCCCCATTCTTGCTCAGAAGGTAGTCTGATCTACTATTTCATTTCTTGAGGCCACAATATAGTGTTTCTTGGAGAATGAGATACATTGGTTTTCCTTCATAATTTTTTATATTCTTATTTAAAAGCAGTTCTTTTGAGAACAATGGTACAGTATCATTGATTAAGTGGATTAGTGTGTTAGCATATTTGAAATTTTGAAGAAGAGATTTTGATGTGGAATAAGAATTTGAGTATCATTTTGTCCCAAAACAAGTGATGAGCAAGCCCCCACATATAAACTCTAGCATTAATAAAGGAAAATAGCAGAGGGTGAAGAGATACTTGCAATAATTAGCTACATGCCCTGCATACAGGTGTTGAACTTTGTTCTTTGAGCTTTCTCTCTGTAGGAGAGGAAAGCTTGCTATCAGTGGGGGCAGAAAGTTGTCTTCTTCCACTGAGAGGCACTTGTATCACTTAGAGATGAGAAGCTGTGATAATAAAGGTGGGCATTCCTGTTGTGAGAACATTTGTATGTGGCTAAATATATCCTACATCTGCATAAAGCCCGAGAGAATCTCCCAGCAGGCTTCAGCCACAGTTTTTGAAAGAAGTTCTCATCAGAATCCTAAAGAAACCCTTGACAAGAAGCTGCAAGTCTATTCTGAAGAGAGAAGGAAGCACTTCTATCTACGTTATTTATTTACTTATTTAATTATTATTTATTTTTATCTTTGTATAAAAGAAATAAATCAGTTTTGAGAATTTTTAAATTTAAGTTAGAAAATATTTAAGTAGTTTTAAGAACTCCAATAAATGATTTTGTATTTTAGATAAACAATGTTGACCAAGTAGGCTAGTCAGGGTGGGTAAAGTGAGCTAAGTATGCTTGGTGCTTAAAGTGCTTCATGTACAAACTTCAATGGGAGGGGAACATGAGACATTTATGAAAGATGGATGAGATCAAAATAAAGTAAAACTATCATTGTATATTGTAATATATATATATACATATATATATATACATATATATATATATATATATATATATATATATATATATATATATATGATATACCAAGGAATATATTGCAGTAATTTTTAGACTCAGTAAAACTCTATAAAAAACATATACTCCACTTATTATCTTCGTAAGCTGCAAGCCTAGGTTGGGCAGCTCTATAACCACACCAACCTATTCTCTATCTATGTTACACTTGCTACTTGCAGTTTCTCCTGCACATGTAGTTCTGCACTATCTTCTCTTCTTTCTTCTTTCTCCTCCTCCCCTACTTCTCTCTTCCTCTCTCCGAGCCTTAATTCTCACATTTTGCTTTCCTTGATCAATCAAAGGGTCTAGCTTTTATTTGATCATTAAAAACAGGAAAATATTCATATAATATCATCAGAATATGTGAGTGGCTGCTCAGTGGAGAGCAGCCCCTCCTGAGGAAGCAAAATTAACATTATAAAGCAGGATCAGGGCAACACACAAGGGGGATATGCTACCATGAATACAATAGTGCAATAACTATTATGGGTATAAACAACTACGTTCTGATTTAACTTGATGTTCCCTCTGACATTATAATGAGTTCCTAGATCATGAGTCTTTAGGTTCTGGGACATTGAAGAGAATTTCTGTCACTCCCAAGACCATCTACAGACAGATGTCTGGCCTTTAGATTCAGGCTGTCCAGAGTAATAACTTTTTTTACTTCTCTACCTTGCAAATGACATTTCACAAGAGTTCTTGTTCTTCAAAATTATGGAGGCAACTCCTATAATAAATAATTTCTTATTTATCTGTGAGGATTCTGTTGGTTCTGTTCCAGGAAAACAATAGCTTATGCAAATCAGCTATCACTGACTCAAAAATCTTGAGCCTGAATGTCATCATCTTAAGTTTGTATGGTATTTAACTTCCCAAGATTTAGAAAGAAGAATGTGATGTATGAAAAGAATTTCTTCACTGTTCCTAGGAGTCAATTTTTCTTTGACTTGAAGGTTGTCATTGTAATGTTCAAAAGAAAATAGCAGATATTCTGTGTCCAGCTGTCAGCTACACACACATCACCACAGCAGTTACTCTAAAGAATGAGGAGTCAGTAGCTGGTCCTTGAATAATAAACAACAGAAGCCCCATACCTGCTTTGCTTCTCTCTGAGGCAGCCTCAGGCAATGATTTTTCAACACCTGCAAAGTATGGACTTATTCCCAAACATGAAGCAATGTATCATCACATGACAAACTTGAGGCAGCATGAGAAAATGGGCATTGCTAATCTGAGATGAAACACTTTAGGGTGTCTGACACTATGGCTGCCTAATTCAGTATTAATTAGAATTTAATGACTTTGTGAGATCATCCATGTCTCAGGTGCTGAATGTCCTAATATGTTCATTCTATAGCCATATTTGTCTCTAGAATTTGCATTTTAGTTTCTTCTTTCTCAAAAACTCTTTTCAGTGTCTTATTAATGTCAGCATTATGTCAAAAATTCATCCGAATCCTTAGTTTTAAGACATTTAACAAAACTTAAAGTTGAAATTTGAATGTAAGAGTTCCCTAGACATTAAGTCTTAGGCAATAGACTATCTCCATATTTCATTTATTTTTAAATCCAGAAAGTTATTTATCTATAGGTTTTAATTCACATATTTTTTTAAAATATGTATATTTCTCCTTCAGTTTTATGATTTAAAAGCGGAGGCAAGGCAAATTTGAGATGGCTCGTTTATTAAAAATAGCTGTGGTTTAATTAATTAATTAGTTAATTAATTAATTTATTCAGTCACTCAAAAAACATTTAGTCATGCCAAATATGACCCTGATTTGGAATGCAAAGAGCCCAAAGCCCAGGCTTTAAGTAGTTTGAAAGTATGGCAGAGATGGAACAAAGGAGCTTAGGGGTGCATTAGACTGAATTTTTGCATTGTCTTAAAGTTTGTGTACTACAATATAATCCATAGTCTAAGAATATTTGACAATGCATTCTTTAGGAAATAATTGGGCCCTGGGTTAGAGTTCATTCACATTATTGTTGCCCTTATGGTATCTAAATATTTGTGAAAGAACCCTTGTGAACATGAAATGTAAGGTCCAGTGTATACTGGTGATCTGATTTTGTAATTTCCAGCTTCTAAATCAGGCATGAACAAACAAAATTGTATTGTTTAAAAGCTTTTCAGTCTTTTTCTGAAATAGCAGCATAGAAAAATATGATGAGTGACTGCCTAATTCTACATATGAGAATGAGGTTTGAGCCTAGTCTTAAAAACGAATGAGAGTTGTAGGTTCACAAGCACTGGTGGAATGCATGGCAGGAAAATCCATAGCTTATGCAATAGTCTTTGGGTGAAAGTATACTTGACAGTCATAGAAAAATATCAGAATAAATTTACTGGGAGCTGAATTGGGGCAGTTGAATTTGAGGCAGTGGAAAGTGTCTTCAGATCAAGGCTGAGGAATTTCAACTTTTATCTCATTGTTAATAATAAGCTGTTGACAGATTCAAAACACATTGAAAGAGTTGTATTCAGGGGGTTTTGCTCAGAAGTAAATAGAGAATACAAAGCAGTTTTGTCATCAACACATCAACTAAGGAAGTGAAAAACAGTTAGTAAGATCTAGCACCAAAGAGTGAATGAATTCGAAAAGCCTCTTTCCTTAAATGTCTTCTTGGAGAATATCAGAAAAGGTTGTAGCCCTTTGGATTGTTTGTTTCTTTGCTTATAAGTGAAAGTGTTTTCTTTAAACAAAATAAACACTGAATGGGCTCTAAAGCTACTAGCTTTTCTCATCCTTATGTAAATTTGCATTCTAAATTCAGACAATACTGTAGTCTGGTTGAATCATGAGTTTTTACAATGAAAGAATCAAAATAGAATCAATTAGAAAATGAAATTTGATTAACAGCGATAAAAGATTACACCTACTGAGACAGAAAATATATAACCTAGAAGATTAAAAAGGGCCAAGATTTTCACCAGGTTCAACCTTTTAACATTTCTTCAGTGTCTCAGTCTCACTAGACTAAAATGGTCTAGTAAAATAAGAATTCATTACTCTGTGTTGTGAATTTGGTCTAATGATGCTTATATTATGTTAATTTGGTTACCAAAATTGTACAAGAATCCACATGTTCACACATAATGCTCTACCCTCAGATGGTTTTGATTGGCAAATAAAGTTGCCAGCAGCCAGTGGCTGAGTAGGGAGACAGAGGTTAGATTTTAAAATTCCCAGGCATGGGACTGAGGAAGAGCAGGAAAAGATAGAGCTGCCATGCCAGAAAAGGAGTAGAAGTCACATCTGAGATGTGCTGGAAAGAGAACAAAGCTGTCATGTAGGTGCTGGAGAACTCAGCCCAAGACAGCTGCAGATCTGAGTCTGGGGTAACCAAGATGAAATATAGGTTTTAGTAAATAATAACTTATAAAGGAAATATGTTAGCCACATGGAGGTTTAGAAGTGGTCCAATCATTGAGCTGTATAAGGTGTATTAAAATATAAGGTTGTATGTGTCTTTCATTCAAGAAACCAGGACACTGGGGTAGGTAGTGAGGAGTGTCGCCACCAACAGCAGGATGATTTGAATAGTTATTTGTACTAAAGCTTGTATTTCCATTCTCAGAAGGCATCTCACTGCCACCTCAAATCAGAAGTTATAGACTGGCCAGCTGTGATTCCTCTGAGCCAATTTCTACATTAAATACCTTATTATTTATCTATGTACATCATGTTGGTTTTATTTATCTGAAGAATCCCTACTGATGCAATTAAGTTACTCAAATTGATTTCTCCTACATGAGACAAAGCCTCAGTTGAGCAGGAGACAAGTTAGTAAGAATAATTGGGGACTTATATAGGGATTTCCTCGGAGTTGAAACTTCTTTCCTTGGATTAAGGGGAGATATATTTCAGAGTCAGTAAGTAAATTTATAAGTCTCAAGATAATCCTTAAACTTACAAGATTTGCAAGGGTACCTCAAAATTATATAAACTTTAACCATTACAAAAGAAAAGAGAATTATATTTTTTCCTCATAAGTTATATACTATGGCTTTCTTTAATATGTGCATACATAAAAGCCATGTATTGAGTGAAGCCACATAAATGACAATGACTTTTTTTCCTAACAGGCATTTTCCTCTTGGGCTTTTGAGGAATATCAGGTGAATAAGTTTATCTACAAATTCCCAAAACATAGTCTAGTAAAGAGTAAATATTTTCTAAGATTTGATCATGTATCTACAATAGCATGTGACTTTACCCTATAGAGAGTTTCTGAATTCATACATCAACTACTGTCTATTCAGCTGAAGTGAAGATGGTACACAGTGTTATTTAATGAAATACTATGTTGTGTTGTAGTAGGTATTCTCAGCAATCAGTTTATTCAAATGCTCACTCAATTTTTACACACATTCAATAAATATTTCTGAGCACTTTCTTTGTGCCAGGAACTTAGAAGTATACTAATACCCATTATTTTCTAAAGAATCATTTTATATTACTAAATTACAATTAATTAATTTATTTATGCAACAGTAATATAGTGTTATCTACTATGAAAGATATGGAAGAATTTTTTGTTCTTCCAGTCATTTGATATAAATATAATAGTGTGAAAAAACAGTGTGTAATAAAAGGGGATCAGATGGAAGACCCAAGAGTGTGCTTGGAGGATACACACTGGCTGTTTCTAAATGAAGGAACTTGGGCAGAATGTGCTAAAGAACATGAAAAGAAACATGAGGATTGTCAATTTTGAACAAAAAAAAAGGTTGTATGTGGGAAATTAGTAGGGGCAAAAATCAAAGAATGGAAACTAAAGGTCTGATAAGGGAACTGGTACATGCAGAACATGCAAGAAGAGAAGGAATAAAAAATTAGATGGAAAAAACTCACTATAAAGAATTCATAGAGATATTACATTTCTTTCTTTCTTTTTTTAAAATATGACTTCACTTTGTAGCACATTGTAGTCTGGAATTCAATATATAGCACAAGATGGCCACAAAACACCTTAATACTGTTTCAGCCCCTCAAATCCTGATAGTGAGGGCATGTGTTGCCGCCAGGATAAGTAAAGTGATGATATTCTATATTAGTTTCTTTGAATTAAAATGGTTTGGCTGTAGTTAGGTTACATGTAATTGATTCTGCAAGAAGGTAGTAGAAGCCATGAGCCTGGAATCCTGGCTGTTGTGGGGTGATATGAGTAGAGACCTAGCACAAGACCAACTTTTCAGGGCGAGTAATGGTAAAAGTTTCTCATCTATAGAAGGTCCAGATTGTTAAGTGATTTAAGTGTCTCTCTCTCTCTCTCTCTCTCTCTCTCTCTCTCTCTCTCTCTCTCTCTTTATAATTTTAGTAAAATATAGGCTTTTAAAAAAAAACAAAGCAAAACAAAAAATTCGCCAGGATCAACCTAGAGCGTTCTCTAGGTAAGGTCCCATCTATTTTTAATTCAGGATTTTTAAAGTCAAACTACACTAAGTTGTAATTTTGAAGATCTAAGTAAACTAATCCTGTCTCGGTATAGGCCAAGCTTGACTTAGTAACAGGCATCCAACAGATGCTTCAGCCACTCAAGCACATATTTCATATAAAAATGGAACTCAGCAGTTAGCCTGTTAATCTTATGTTCCATTACCTTGTAAGAAGAGCTGAGGCAGTGACATATTTTACAACAATCAGCAGTTTTTAAGAATAGTTCAGTTGAATTATTCTTAAAAGTTCTCCATCTTGTGCAAGTTAGCTAACAGGGTATGTTCAAGATAGGAATAATTTAACCCTGGCTCTCCAGCAAAAAGTTTTATTTTGCAAGTCTTTCGAGACAGCAAATTATCCTCTAAACATAATATTCACCATCACATGGATATCTAGTTAACAAACCTCTTTGTTGTGCAGGGATATTCTATTATTATTGGATGTTTATCTTCCCTGGCCTTTCCCTGGATGTGAAAAAAAAGTCTACACATTATGAAAACCCAGTGGTATCTGTGTATTGAAAATATACCCTTGGAAAAATTTGATCCCATTGACAAGAATCCACAAACAATCCAAGAGATTTTTGGTAAACATACAAGCATTGACTCAAATCTGAACACTTAGAAATACAATCACACAGATATATCTTCACATGAGCACTTATAATCACAGATACAACCTAAGATAAATAAAGCTTGCAGACCACTAGGTAGCTGAGTGGTGATAAGTGCGGGTCTAAACAAGGCTGGAGAGGTACAAGCATACGCCGGGTGTGGCTTTGTTTTGGAGGGTTGTGTACATTTTCTACACATTACTAAGCCCTATTATATGAGGCAGATGATGATGGTTTTGAATTATTGGCAATAGGATTTTCAAGAAGGCTAGATTCCTTCCTCATAAGGATTAGGACTAGTCAAAGATAACCTGTTCTACTTTTTTTGGCATATGTTCTTATGTAGTCTTGTCTACAAGTTCATGAATGCCAGAAAGAGATATTGAATACAATCAGAAATATGAGAGAGTATATTCTTTCCATTGCAGTTTCTAGGTCTTTGAATCTAGCCAACAACTTCCACTCACATTCTTTCTGCTTTTGATTCCTTTTCTGTTAAATAAGGAAAGTAAAATTAATTTCCCTGATGAGTAAAGTTTTATGCAATGCCTCATAGCATCATTTTCAGAGCAGGATGCAATAAATAGAATCTCTTTTACTGTCCATGCTACAAGTTTAAATAATGTAGTTTCTTTTTTTCTCAGATTATATACAACAGTCAGTCTGGGATCACCAAATGAAGAACTCAGATCATTGTAAAATTTATGTACCTATACATCTCTCTATTAAATTGTGTTTAATATATTTTTATATGTGTATATACATATGTGTGAGGTTAGAAATACAGACCAATGAGTGTTTTTATACATGTGGATTCATGTACACACCAACAATTACACATATGCTATAGAGAAGAGAAGAAAACATTGGTTGTTGCTCCTTTAGTGCAGTTTACCTTGTTACTTTTTCTTTTAAAAAAAAAAAATGTATATGTGGGTTGATGTACTTGAATGCATGTGTCCAAGGAGGTTAAACAAATCAGATCATCTGAATCTGGAGTTATAGGTGATTGTAAGAAAAATGATGTGGGTTCTGAGAATTGAATCCCAGTCCTCTGAAAGAGTAACAAGTACTGTTAATCACTGAAACAACTTGCAAGTACCAACATTGTTTTTTGAGATAGAATATTTAACTTTCACGCAGATCTCTTCAAGAAACTTAGCTCCAGAAAGTCATCTTTTTGCCTCTGTAGCCCTGGGTTTATAAGCATGAACAAGTAGCAGTAAGTTTTTAAAAATCAGTGTTCCTGTAAGGCAAAGGACACTAGCAGTAAGACAAGATAGCAGCCTACAGATTGGCAAAGGATCTTCACCAATAATACATGTCATATGTGGCTAATATCTAAAATTCATAAAGCACTCAAGAAATAACACACAAACAACTCAAATAACCAAATTTAAAAATAGGATACAGAGCTAAACACTGAATTTTCAACAGATGAATCTTGAATGTCTGAGAAATGTTAATATTCCTTATTCATGACAGAAATGAAAATTAAACCAACTCAGAGTTTCCTTCCTACAACATTCAAAATGTCTAATATAAAAAACTCTAGGATAGCACATGCTGGAGAGGGTGTGGAACAAGGGGGAACACTCCTCTATTGGTGGTAGAAGTGCAAACTTGTATAACCACTTCGGAAAACAAATTTTCTGAGAAAACTGGGAATAGTTATTCCACAAGACCAAGCTATATCATTCCACGGCATATACCCAAAAGTTACTCACACATTCAACAAAAACACTTCAAAATCTATGTTCATAGCAGCTTTATTTGTAATAGACAGAAACTAGAAACAACCTAGATGTCCCTCAACTAAAGAAAGTATTAAGAAAATGTGTTATATTTAGACAATGGAATTTTTTTAGCTATTAAAAACAAAGATATTCATTTTAGAGGCAAATGGATGGAATTTGAATATATAATCCTGAGTAAGGTAACCCAATTCAAAAAGGACATGCATGTTTTTAATATCCTTTTATTGTCACATTGCTTGGTACAATTGCTGCATTGGGTGTGCCTAAACAGATAAAGACTGACAATGGCCCAGGTTATACAAGCGCCAGTTTGGCCAATTCTGTGAAAAATTGGGAATACTACATAAAATGGGTATTCCATATAATCCACAGGGCCCAAGTATAGTAGAAAGGGCACACTGAACCATTAAATGTGAATTTGAAAAAATTAAAAAAGGGGACTGGTACCCTACCAAGGGATCCCCCATAAATATCCTTCATCACATGCTCTTTATTTTAAAATTTTAAACTTTGAATTCTGAAGGAAAATCCACTGCAGATAGAAAAGAATTTTGCAATACCAAAAAGAATTTTGCAATAGTCCTCTAAAAGACCCATTAACTGGAATATGGAATGGGCCAGACCCAGTGCTTATCTGGGAAGAGGTTCTGTCTGCATATATTCTCAAACTGTAGATGCTGCATGCTGGCTGCCAGAGTGATTGATTAAACAAATAGACCACTATAACAAACCCAGGGAGGAGAAACCCCCTGAGAAGCATATTTTTTCTTTGCAGGAAACATCAAGATGCTTCTCAATTGCCTTCAAACTGAAACAGATCAACCAGCAAACCTGACTTGGGAAGTCCCTAGTGTGGAAGAAGATATCACCACCCATACCTCCAGGGTGGCTCTATTGGACTCTTTACTCCTCTGATAGAGGGAGTTATGTGTTGCCCTTAAAAAAGTGTGTTGCTGTTATATGGACTATTCAGGCATTGTTAAGTCTCTTGTCTCTAGGGTCCATGCTGTTCAACAAACTGATGGCTTTTGTACAACAGATAGATGCTATTCAAATGAAACCCATACAAGTCCGTTATTAGAGGCTGAAAGTAGGGGATTGTAAGACCTCTGTCATCAATACTAATGAGGATTATTCCCTAACTTATGCACTAAGCCTGATAGTCAATGACAGGTAAGAGAAAACTTCAAGACCCTTGCCCCTAAAAAGGGAGGCCTCACCATCCTAAGGCAGGAGCTCAAACAATTGCTGTTGAGTATCCAAAGACAGGAAAGGGAGGATGGGGTCCTTTGTTCCAACCTAAGGCAGGCATGGTTTCTGTAAGTTTTTCCAGCCTTCCCTTTTGAAAAAAAAATTAAAAAGGGGGACCTGTGGGAAGCCGACAGAAGGTGGCTATCATCCTTGCTTTTGTAAACATGTTTATTTTGTAATTTATCAATGAAACTATCTCCCTGGCCTGTTCTTAGAAAATGCTTCCTCAACACTTCCCTTTAGGATTGTTGAATTCCTCTTCTCATTTCTCTCACTGCTGCTACACCTGCATGTGCATTTGGCATCTCTGAGTGTCTCTCTGTAGCCTGGAATCTGAGTTGCAGGCCAACACTTCTGTCGTGGTGAGCCACATGATTTTCTTTTGTTATAGGGGACTGAGTTCTAGATGACTTTCCTGTTTGTCTTCCATTATATTTTCAAGGTTCCATAATATAAAAGTAAAAAAAAAGCTCAAGTATGACAAAGCTTGAATGAAGCCTTCAGCACTTTCTTCATTTCTGTTTTCTTTGTCAAGGACTCTTTCATAGTACTTCTTCATCAATGACTCCTTAAATCCATGCTTCTCTCTGACCTTCTTTCATCTTAAGTCCTTTTTAATTTGTTTATTATACTTTGTTTCTCTTTTCTCTATTATTTGCTAATTTGCACCAAGAGTATCTCAAACTTTCTTCTGCCCAAACTTAGTGGATTTTTAAAAACAATCAATGATTTTTATTGTGTGTGTACATGTGTACATATGTTGTACACGAGCATGGTGCTAGGCGGTCAGAGGACAGTTTCCATGAGTCAGTTCTGTCATTCTATACTTAGATGGAATATGGGAGTGAAACTCAGGTCTGCAGTCATTGTACAGTAGAAGATTTACCTTCTGGGCTCCCATCACCCTTGCCTAGAGTGGCTGTTCTAGTCTTTCCTTTTCATCCATGACCACTCATGAGAATTTAGTACAGTTAGTCACTTTTTTTTCATATATTCCCTTCTCTTGTAAGTATTCTTTATTTTGTACCTAACTTTCTCCACTCATTACTTGCTAGAGTTAAACTTCTTCCTTAGTCCCTGCTGGCAAGATCTTTCTTCCCTTCCAAAGCTTCAAATGTCAGAATATTTAAGGTCTCCAGTAGTGGTAGAGGAAACTCTAAGATATGCTCTTGATTTCTGTCTTTTTCTCACGATGCTGAGAAAACCCTTCTTCAACACAGCAAGTTCTAAATAATGTGTGTGTCATCTGTCTCCTTTAGTGAATGTTTTAATACTAACATTTCTTGGTAAATAGAGGGCATGGAATAAAAGGATCTTCTACTTAGTTTTCTCCTTTAAACTTTTTCTTTATGTAACAGCCTTATGAGTAAAAATAAACCAAGATGCAAACAATGAGTCAGTTTTCAATCCACTAAACATTTCTTGTTATTATGACTGTTAAAATAGCATCTACTTTCCTAAACATGGTGTCTTATTTCTCATTTTCTCATGTATCATTCAATCCTTAACTAGATTCTCAATTTCATTGAAAACTTAAATTAGATTTACTTATATTTTGAGGGGTATGCATGTGGCTAAATGTAGATGCATTTATGAGAGTGGATACCTATGTATAAGAGAAGAGACCATTTGGCCCTTTGGAGTTGGCATTACAGGTATTCTGAGCTATCTGATGTTATAGATGGTACATGAAATGGGGTTCTGTTAAAGAACATTATATATTCTAAACCACTCAAACATCTCTCTAGCCAAAAACTCATTAATCTTTACCTACAAATTTGTAATTCTGTGTATTTATTAACTGCTCCACAAAACTATATTTTCATTTTAAAATGTAGCTTGAATTATGTTATTGAGGTACTGATCAGTATCACTCACATCAAATTGATTGTGATAGAAACATTTTGGTATACTTTAAACCTAGTCGGCTTGAGTGATGCAGAAGACAGAGTGAGAAGATGTCTAGGAATAACAGCATAGAAATGAAATGTTGAAAGCCTAATTTGAAGGTAATTCAACAAGATGCTCTTGCTAATTTTATAGATAAAAATTTAAAGATAAAATTCCCAAAAGATATAAAGCTATTCTATTCTGTTAATTATAGAAACCTATTGTGAGAAGCTTGCTGATTTTCTTGGGCTATGGAAGTACAAAATGATCATATTCTAAACTTTTTTTCAATTCAGTTCTTCACTGTTTTAGTAAATTTTGTGATTATGTAAATAAGTTGTTTAAAATAATTTTCTTAACATTTAAAATAGCATTTTTATATTCTTCACCTTTTTCTTTTCTTGTAGAAATGTACCATAGGAAAGCTTTCAGGCTAATATGTGAACGTACCATTCTTGAGTTTTGCATCTTTGAAACATTTAATAATGTGGCTATCCATAATGTGCCCACAATTTTCTCACTCATATGTCATCCAGATATTTTCCAATACTTTAAAGGTTTTTTTCTTATGGCATACATTGTAACATGAAAGATATTTAGACACCTATCTAATGGGGCTAAGGAAACTATTTCATTACATAATCTATTAAATTTGTTGTTCAGAAATTTCATACATGTTTATAATGTATTATGGCTACTCTCATCCCATTTCTTCTCATTTCTGTCCCACATCTGTCATCTTCTTCTTTTCTTTTTAAGTCATCTTTCTTCATTCATATATATTTTTTGTGACCCAATAAGTTTAACCAGGCCTGATTATACATTGGAGCCTACAGGGCTCATTAGAGGATACAGAAGTGAAGGCTAGGGCTTGTTGTTATTAGCCAATAGTTCAGCAGTGGGTTATGAAGTCCCATGAGCCCATTCAGCACCTTGACTCTTGATAGGACCAGTCTTGAGCAGACTCCTTACAGACAGTTGCAGCTGCTGTGAGATCACAAGAACAGTAGCTGTGTGGTGTTAAAGAGACTCATTCCACAGACTTTCTCTATCTTTGGGCTTCTACAGTCTTCCCAGCCCTTCTTCCTTGATGTTTCCATAGTCTCACAAGTGGTACAACAAAAGTTTTAATTAGAAGTGAGAACTCAACCATCATTTATTTTCAACATCTTTATCAGTCCCAGGTTTCAGTATTAACCTCTATTCAATGCTTAGAGTACCATTCAGCTATGGGCATGAAAATGGATATTTAGAAGGCAGGTTGGTGTCATGGCAATTTACTTAGACAATATGAGTAAGTTCCTCTCATTGGAATAATTTCTTTAAAGTAGATTGATTACCAGGCTGTTTATCTTTTACATTCATCTATTTTGCAATTGTGACATTGAAAGCTGGATCTTAAAAATGTATTTCACCTTTATTTATAATTATTGGTCTTAGCATTGTGTTTTCAAAATCTTCTTAGTACAAGGATATATGGTTAAACCAAGTTATACCTACACAATTTGGCTGACAGAGTGTAACATTTTTAAGCTATATAATCAGTGCAAGGTTAACTTAGTTGTTAGACTTTTTGAAGGTGAGCAACTTTAACCCTTATGCTCAGCTGATGCTATCCACTACCACTCTGAAAACATTTACTACTATAAATTAGCATTGTTTTCCAGACTTTGTTAGGCCATTTGGGTTAATATATAATATTAAAACAAAATAGCTGAAAGTTTCTTAAACTAGGGATGGAACCCAGTTGGACGGAGTGTGTAGGAAACAATAATCTCTAGAACTATGTCAAATGGGTGTGGTTGAACAATACTTTATTTATTCCTAGCAATCTAGAAAGAAAAAAACAGAAGGTCAGAAGTTCAGAGTGGTGTTGGGCTCTATAACAAGTCCAGGCCAGATTAGATTATGTAGAACCCTGTCTCAAACAAACAACTGCATGACAAGTTGTGTAGATAAAATTCTCACTGTCATATATTCTTTACTCTTTCAGTCAAGAATAAATACAGTTTGATAAAAATAAAGGAACACAAAAGTAAATTACAAGTTTTAAAAAGAAGCTATTATAGAGAAAATAGTAAGTAAAGAAAAGCTGCAGGCATGCACATTTGCATATATACACTGCATGTGTTTGCATGTGTGTTTGTGTGTTGCATCGTGTTTGTGTTAACTATATGTCATGTATTATGATTAGAGGTGCATTTCTTAATTTATCACCCTTGGGAAAGATTGAAGGGCACAAGGAAATAATTTTAGAAGCCCTGAGATAAGGAGTGTGTATTGAGCATCCCCACAGATCTACAGTTGGGACACTGTTTTTAAGGAATAGAAAAGTATTTATACAAAATTGTCTTCCTTTATTTTAGACTGGGATAATGCATAAAGAAATCATCAATCTGCTACCAGAAAGATGCCTCTCTAGCTCTCAAATTTAATGACTCCTTCAGAGCTATGAGATAGCAAAATCAGTAGTTTAGAATGTACCCAGTCAAAATACTTTGTTATTCTAAATTTAATAAGATAAGTCAGCCACTTTCCTATTACTACTTTTGAAAAGTGTTTGCTTATGTCTTTTACATAGCACCTACATCTACTTAATTTATAGAACTTTCTATATCATGTATAATTATACATTTTCTGCCATGTGCTCTTATAAAATTTTAAAGATTCATGTACATTTATTTATTTATTTATTTATTTGTGTGTGTATTTTTGTGTGTGCTTGCATGCACATAAAGGTGTGTGTGTGTGACTGCAGGTGACTAATAGAGGTCAGAAGAGGGAGTCTTATCTTTTGGAAATACAATTACAAGCATAGGAGAGCCACTGGACTTTGGTGTTGGCAACAGAACTCTAGCCCTCTGCAGAGCATCAAGAACTCTTAACTGCAAAGCCATATCTTCAGTCCAAAAAATTTACTATTAGACAATACTTTTCCTCTTAAATTTATTACTTCTTCTGTTCTATTTTTCTGTGAATTACTTTGTATAAATTATGAAATTATATTTGCCTATAGTTAGAGAGATTAGAGAGCTATGGCTTA
Source organism: Arvicanthis niloticus (assembly GCF_011762505.2). Lineage (NCBI taxonomy): Eukaryota > Metazoa > Chordata > Mammalia > Rodentia > Muridae > Arvicanthis > Arvicanthis niloticus. The sequence goes on along the minus strand of NC_047667.1, from coordinate 78,719,799 downwards.
TTAGCTGTGGCTTATGGTTTGTTTTCAGTTTTTAACATTAGAACTTATTGTAATGTATTTCCTTATATGTCTTTCTATAAATGTAGCATTTATAATAACCCATTAGAATCAGTTGTTATAGGAATGTTCACAGAACTTTGTTTATTGCCTTGCTTGTTCTTTGACTATATTTATTGTCTTGCTTGTTCCTTGACTATTTGCATCTATTGTATTGCTAGTTTCCCAACCTAGAACTGACCTTAATACTTGCATGAAATTAAAATGGTATAAAAGCAAAAAAGAAAAGGGGGAATGAGATAAGGGTTTTCTAGGGAGGGGAATGGGGAAACAGAATGTCATCTGAAATGTAAATAAATAAAGTATCCAATAAAAAATAAAAAAAGACCTGAGTAGTCATAGACCTTGTAAATAGGCAGCCTTGGTGGATAGTACCAAATTAGATAAAGACAAGTGAATCATAGACTGAGTCATAGTGACCTGATCACTGAACCTTCATCCAGCTGATACCCTGTTCTGAAAGATATCTGTACTCCCCTGAATACTTATGCTCCTGTGTCATCCCCTTCCCCACATCCTGCATTTTTGTGTTTATAACCCCTGTGTTAAAAAGTAAAAATTATGATTTAATAATAAAAAAAAAAGAAAAAAGAAATAACACACAGTGTCCCCCTGGCTCTGCCAACTTACCCCTTGACAATTCATTTTCTTGTTCTCAGAAATACTTTGAATTATAAAACATTATCGTGGTTTTTGTTAATATGCTGGGTAAAATAATTTTTATTGATTTCATTTTAAATTTCAAAGTTCGTTATGAGTTAAAATGTTCTTCAACATAATTATAGGTTATATTTATTTTTCATATTGTAAAATGCTAGTTAATCTGCTGAACATTTTTAAAAACTGGATTCCTTTTTGAGAATTTTATATATTAGCACTGTATTTACATAATTTTCCCCCTTTCTCTCCTTTCTCCCACTCTTCCCAACCCCCCATACTTTTTAAATACACCTTATTATTTAATTGTTGGGGGCCGACTTTTAGCAGAAAGCGGCTATCAGCTTTTCAGCCATCTTGAGCCATATACCTTGACATGAGACTTGGATTACAATAGCCTACCACAGCTGAGCACACTCTGATAACATCTTGCTTTAGATACCCAGGACTTTCCTTGGGTGTGTGAGATTAAAGGTGTGTGACTTAAAGGTGTGACTTAGAGATCAGATTTAGAGACAAGACCTAAGGGCATGACTTAAAGGTGTGACTTAGAGGCATGGCTTAAAAGTGAGACATATAAAGGTGAGAGGCAGACAGAAGATAGATGAGAGAATCAGACACTTTAGAGAGTACAACTTAGAGAGCAATTTGGAGTAACAGAGATTCAGACACTAGGAGTAGGAATAGACATTAGACACTCGGAAGAGAACAACAAGGAGTACAACTGAGAACTAAAAGGAGTACAACTAGGAACTAGGAGGAGTACAACTAGGAACTAGGAACTCAAGACTTGGGACTTGGACTAGGAAGAGAGACTGAAGAATAAACGGGATTGAATCACGCTCTGTCTGGTCTCCATTCTTTGAGTCTGTCCTCACTCTCTCTCTTGCTGAACCCTGACCCGCAGACCGGAGCGGCAGCTTGGGTCAGGATACAGGGGCCGCCAAGCGTGGAGTGGAGAGGGCCTCAACATTTTAGGTGACCCAAAGTGGACCAACTCGGGCCTCAACATTTTTGGCGCTTGAACATGGACTAGTGCGGTTCCCAACATTTAATTATTGTTCATATATGTATACATGTATAAGTATATATGTATATACAAATACTGATAAATAAAGTGTTTAAAAAAATAAAAAAGACTGAAAATGTCATTGGAACGTTCAAAATTAAAAAACATCTACTATTTAGCTAGTAATAAGATAAAACTGTGTGTTTCAGCTGATAAATAGGAAAATATTTCTATATCTGTATTTGAAATTTTAATTTAAAATCTAAATTTACAGTATGTTAATCACTCTCTTTATGTTTTGCTTTGTATCAAGACCTGAATTAGTGTTCTTTTATTAATTTACATGTCTTAATACCAGTGTTTAAAATGTGTAAACATTTAAAATTCCAACAGCAAGTGATATTTTATTATTTGTCAAGAAAATAGTGAATATTCATTATTTCACATACATTTTAGAAAAATTTCATGTGGGAATTTGTATGTTTGTTTATATGTATATATATATATATATATATATATATATATATATATATATGTGCGTGTGTGTGTATGCATGTGTATGTATGTGTGTGCATGTATGCATGATTATAAATGTTAACATATACACAATATGTTCCTGTGTTCTCTGTGTATCTCTCTGTATATACATATGTTTCTGTGTGTATGTGTGTTTTCCCAATTGGAGTTTCTATTACTGTTAAGAAACCCCATGTCATCGGCAACTATTATTTTAAAAAAAACATTTAATTGGGACTTGCTTATAATTTCAAGTGTTTAGTTCATTATTTTCATGGCAGGAAACCTGGCTGTATGTAGGTAGACTTGGTGCTAGAGAAGGAGGTTAGAGGTCTGTAGTCAGATCAACAGGCATCAGGAAGTCAGTGTCACACTGAGCATGGCTTGGACATCTAAAATATCAAAGCCTTTCCCTAGTTACTACGTTCTCCAACAAAGCTACATCTATTCCAACAAGGCTACTAATTGTAACATTGCAACTCCTTATGGGCTTATGGAGGCTGTTTTATTCAAACCACCATATATGCATATGTGTAGGTGTTATGAAACATGAAATGACACCATAGGAAGGGAGGAAGAACTCTGAAAATGAGAGAAAGAGAAGGGGGGAAACAGAAGTTAATGCAATGTATATGCTGTGAAAAAAAAGGGGTCTGAGGAATGGAAGAAAGACAGAGGATTAAGAATGCCACAATTATACTTGTCAACTTGATACAAACATCGACATCTAGAGTATCTAAATTCAGACTAGCTTCAGTCAGATCAGTTTTGTGGGAAGTCTCTAGGTCATTTTGTTTTATGCTAATTTATATTGAAAGGCCCAGCTATTGTTGAGAATTCCCTTTCTGGGCAGATGAATCTGACCTATATAAGAAACATAATTGAGCAAGCCAGGGGGAACCAGTCACTGAGCAGAGTTCTTCTAAAATTGCTCTGTGCTCTCAGCTTCAATTCCTACCTCTATGTTCTTATTATGAGCTTTTGCCCTGCCTTCCTTCAATGATAGACTATAGTTTGTAAGCCAAACAAACCATTTCTTCCCAAAGTTGTTTTGTCAGTGTTTTATCATCACAACAGAGATGTAACCTATTAGAAAGGCCATGAAAGTCAGTTCTGGAAGAAAATGAAAAAGTGCAAAGCATAATAACATATATATGAAATTTCCATTATGAAACACACTGTTTGCATGATAACTTAAGGAATAATATAAGCAACTGTGTTTATGATTTTGGTTTGCTACACTTCTAATTAAAACTCTTTCTGAACCAATGAAATAGGTGCAGAAGCAGGAGTGAGGTTAGAATCAGAGACCAGATCAAGTTCTTCCTAATCCTGTTGACGTCTTTCTTCTGTGAGGCCCAGTCTCCTAAATATTCCACAGTCTTACTAAGAAACACTTAGGGAACAGTGGTTAAAAATACTGGTCATGTGTTTATGGATAGTAGGGGTGACATTAAAACCATAGAAGTTATTTTTTTGTTCAGGATTTCAGCCTTATATTTTTAAAGAATGTAGTTTTTCATTTTTTTTCTGGCAAACACTTCTTTTTCTTCACATAGTAAACTACATGGTTTTCTCGTTATTAATATATATATATATATATATATATATATATATATATATATATATATATTAATATATATATATATATATTTAACAACAAAAGATAAATTTACTGTCTGTTCTTCCACTGTTGGTTTTCTGGTAAGGACAGATAAGGAAACTGAGGATGCATGCCACATGTGGCAGGACTATTACTTTGGAGTGTTCCAAGAGAGGGTCAGAATGGTAACTTTAATAGTACCTTGTGAGGCCTCTTAGAAACCATGTGCTTGAAGACTAGTGATAGACTCCTATTTCATTGCTGGCATCATGTCTAGTCCAGAGGGTACCCTATCAGCCAATGTCATCAGACTCTGGGCATTTGCTATGTCTTAACTCTAGGTTGTGTAACAATTTTTAAAGAAACATAGATGTTCAGTGTTCTAGGTCACTATGCTTCAACAGAGTTACATGTACGAAAGCCAACTTTCCTAGAGTAGCAGGCACCTCAAGAGCAAAGTTGGGGTAGTTGAGAGAGAAGATGAGGTGGAGAAATCAGACTCCAGGGCTTTTTTTCTTATGTTGTTTTTGGATATTTAAACAAAGGATTTTCTATTGATGTATACATTTTGAATGAACAACAACTCACCCCTTCTCTCTTTTCTCAATTCTGTTCTGGAAACCTTATTTTTTTTTCTGTTAGTCCGCAATTCTCTTTCTTAATTTCTGGCCCTCCCTTCTTCACTATCCCTCTTCCTATATATTCTAAAATAATGTCATGTTAATCGATTGATCCATGTTCATTTTCTTCTGTTAAATTAAGTCACTTAGAATCAGTTTGACCTTGAGCTTCACTGAACCTTTCTTGGCTTCAGTAACCTCATCTGTGTCAGGTTGTGACAGTGAGTGGAAATATTTATCAAATGCTTTGCCAGGTTCTTAATATGGTGGTTGATATTGCCAGTATTTCTGTTAAGTAGCTATTGCCTTGGCAGCTTACCTCTGTTAGGGTATCTCACTAATTGAGTTTCAGGATCCATCAAAGAACAAGCTAATAACTAGGAGGTGATCTTCTTGATTAAAAATCCAGAATGGATTTGCACTGATAGGAAGGCTGAAGATAAATTCATTTTAGGATAGATTCCTGTTATTAATGCTTTTCCTGTTATTACTATAATATATAACAACCACTAGATATTATAACACACATCTGAGCATATTTCTGCCTATCTATGAAGATGTAATATTTTGTAAAGATGATATATAGACAAATAGATAACTTCTTAATTCTTAATGATGATCCTATAAGAATTTCTAAAATTATATCAGTATTTATTAAGATCCTTTAGAGTGAGACTGCTATTAGGTTCTTTCTGACAGTCAAACTACAATGCAAACTCTACCAGTCTCCAAGTGTCACCAGTTAATTGCTTCTGAGACAGTAAGCAGGCATTCAACTACCCAGAACAAATTTCAAAAGGTTGTAAAACGTTAAACAAAGGTCATAAAAAGTGAACTAACTATTATAAGTGTTAGGACAGAAGATAAAATATTGACTGTGATTATCAATGCAAAACTTCACTATAAACATAGTTATAGTTCATAACTACCCATAAACCTGTTGAGCTGTGACAGGTGATGAATGGTTAGCCAAATAAGTACTCCTAATGGATATGTAAACATAAATAAAAGTTGTAAACTTTTATTCTATTCATGGTTTGAATTTATGTGTAAACTTGAGATGAACTTTTTGATCATGTGATCATGCACATATATTCTGAAAAATGTGTAAGTGTGAAGTACAAAGAGAAGAAGGGCACTAGACTTTATGTACTTTTTCTCATCAATTCTACTCATCCTACTTTTCTTAACATTACTCTCCTTATTGCACTCTTCTTAGCATTTTATTTATCTTTTTTTTCTCAGAATTTCACTTATCCCTTTTTTCTTAGATCCCTTACCCTCCATTTTCTTAAAAGACCCTTTTCCTTTTTTTTTAGAGAGAAACTTTTTGCAACTTAGAAATAAATACTAAAATCACTTGTCAAAGTGTCCGTTTTATGTCTGAGATTTCAACCAGGAGGTTGAAAGTTATAGCTATGCAATTCCTGTGAAGTTAGAACAAAGGCTACTTTACTCAATCCCATCCTGTTTTACAATGAGGTGCTAAATGTCAGAGACTAAAGTTTCTGGCCTCAGAGGAACACAGAAGACAGGTCAGATACAGTTACTTAGACTTAGATAAGTAAACTTATTATTATACAGCAACCATAACTTTCTCATAAGGCTAAATCTTACCTGCTACAGATGCCTTTTTTCCCTCAGCTCCTTTAAGAAAAACAAAACAAGAAGGAAGACCCACTGAGACTCACTGCTGACAATTGACAATGGAGTAAATTAGAAATAACATAGTAATTATTTCAGAGACACTGTTCAGTGTGCTGATTTAGAGATAAGGAGCAGGACACTGGGACCTTCCTAGCCACCAGCCCAGCTCCTTGATCCTGAAAAGAGAAGACATATGGAAAAGGGTGTCTATAGAAGTCATTTAGAAACATAGACTCACAGAGTATCATCAATGTCTACTACTTAAATTTTAGTTTGGTTATGGTTAGTGTTTTAGTGTTACTTGTAGCAATGTCAGCAGGTTTAAGAGTGCAAATAGTTGTTATTAAAGGCTTCACACAGCAGCCACAGAACATCTTTGTTTGGAACACATATGGCACAGGTTTCAAAGATGAGAGTATATTAAATAGGCCATCTGTTGGTTTTCATTGAGTTTCCCCTTATCAACAGCACTATTAAATATAACTGAACCCAAATCTCTGACGCCTGTGCTTTCAATAGGAGCATCATATTCAAAATTAATAACAAAGATACTTCACCTGAATTTATAATAGATATAAAGTTAAATATTTCATTAATATGAATGTTCACACTAAAACACTTTTAATACCACTTATCCAAACAAAGCCAAAGAAAGTATCCTGTATCAGTGAGAGAAATGATGCAAAAACCTGGACATAGTTGCTCCAATGAACTGGTAGTCAACTGAGTGCAGCATCTGGGCATGCTCTTCTCTCCATGAAGCCTTTCCCAGAAATATTTTCCTGTTCTTCATATCTAGATAAGGCAGAACCTACAGGTGGAAGCTGTCTTCACCATTCTTAAGGTTAATTTGTTATGTTTTTTAGTTTCTTTTTCTTTGTATTTTCTGTTCGATATACTTATGTTAGCTTAACACAAGTTAAAGAAATCTGAGAGAATTTCTCATTAAGAAATTGTATTCATCAAGACAACCCTGAGATTCCATCTCACACCAGTCAAAATCGCTAAGATCAAAAACTCAGTTAACAGCAGATGCTGTTGAGGATGTGGAGAAAGAGGAACACTCCTCCATTGTTGGTGGGATCACAAGCTGGTACAACCACTATAGAAATCAGTCTGGTGGTTTCTTAGGAAAGAGTTTTGCCTGAGGACCCAACTATACCACTTCTGGGCATACATCCAAAAGATGCTCCAACATATAAAAAAGACACATACTCCACCATGTTCACACCAGCCTTATTTATAATAACCAGAAGCTGTAAAGAACCCAGATGTGCTTCAACAGAGGAATGGATACAGAAAATGTGGTACATTTACACAATGGAATACTACTCAGCTATTAAAAACAATGAATACATGAAATTCTTGGGCAAATGGATGGAACTAGAAAGTATCATCCTGAGTGTTGTAACCTAATCACAAAAGAACACACATAGTATGCACTCACTGATAAATGGATATTAAATCAAAAGTTTGAAATACTCAAGATACAATTCACAGACCAGATAAAGCTCAAGGAAATGGAAGACCAAAATGTGGGTGCTTTGTTCCTACTTAGAAGAGGAAACAAAATATTCACAGGAGCATATATGGGGACAAATTGTGGATCAAAGACTGAAGGAAAGGCCATTCACTGCCACACCTGGGGATCCATCACATATACGGTCACCACATGCAGGCACTATTGTGGATGCCAAGAAGTACATGCTGACAGGAACCTGATATAGCTGTCTCCTGAAGGGCAGTGTCAGAGGTGGACAAATACAGATGCACCTACACACCACTAATCATTGGACTGAGCATGAGGACCCCAATGCAGGAGTTAGAGAAAGGACTGAAGGTGCTGAGGGTATTTGAAACCCCATAGGAAGAACAACAATATCAACCAACCAGACCACCCTCCCAGAGTTCCCATGGACTAAACCACCAAACAAGGAGTACACATGAAGAAACTCATGGGCTTCAGCTGCATATGTAGCAGAGGATGGCCTTGTCAAGCATCAGTGGAAGGAGTGGCTGTTTGTTCTGTGAAGGCTCGATGCCCCAGTGAAGAGGAATGTGAGGGCAGGGAGTCAGGATTGGGTGGGTGGCTGGAGGAACACTTTCATGAAAGCAGAGGAGGGGGATGGGATTGGGATTGGGTTTTTGGGGAGGGAATCAGGAAAAGGAATTATATTGGAAATGTAACCAAAGAAAATACTCAATAAAAAAACAGAAATTGTACTCAACACACCTTCATGGTAAAAGTTTTGGAAAGACCATAAATTCAAAAGCTATACATAAACATAGTAAAAGAAATACACAGCTTACCAGTAGCCAACATTAAATTAAATGGAAAGAAACTTGAGGCATTCATACTAAAATCAGGTACTAGACAAGGCTGTCCACTCTCTTACCGCCTATTCAATATAGTGCTCAAAGTTCTAGCAAGAGCAATTAGACAACAAAACGACGTCAATGAGATGCAATTTGGAAAGGAAGAAGTCAAAAATAACACTATTTACAGATGATATGATAGCAAAATGACCCTAAATAATCCACCAGAGAACTTTTAAACCTGATAAACAACTTCAGCTTAGTGGGTGGATATAAAATTAACTCAAACAAATCAGTAGCCTTCCTCTACTCAAAGGATATACAGCCTGAGAAAGACATTAGGGAAACAAAACCCTTCATAATAGTCACAAACAATGTAAAATACCTTGGTATGACTCTAATCAAGCAGGTGAAAGGTCTGTATGACAAGAACTTCAAATTTTTGAAGAAAGAAGTCAAAGAAGATCTCAGAAGATGTAAATATCCCGCCATGCTTATGGATTAGCAGGATTAATATAGAAAAAATAGACATCTTGCCAAAAGCAATCTATAGATTCAGTGAAATTCCTTTCAAATTTCCAACTCAATTCTTCATAGAGTTAGAAGAGCAATTTGCAAATTCATTTGGAATAACAAGACCAAAAAAAAAACAAAAAAAACCCTCAAAACCCAGGATATGGAAGACTATTCTCAACAATAAAAGAACATCTGAGAGAATCACTATCCCTGATCTCAAGCTGTACTATAAAGCAATAGTGATAAAAACTGCATGGAATTGGTACAGAATAAGATAGATCAATGGAATAGAATTGAAGACCCAGAATTGAATCCACATACCTTTTGTTACTTGATCTTTGATAAAGATACTAAAAGCATCCAGTAGAAAAAATACAGCATTTTAAATAAATGGTGCTGGTTTAACTAGTGGTCAGTACATAGAAGAATGCAAATTGACCCATCCTTATATCTTTGTACAAAGCTCAAGTCCAAGTGGATCAAGGACCTCCACATAAAACCAGATAAACTGAATCCAATAGAATAGAAAGTGGGAAAGAGCCAAAAACACATGGGCACAGGGGGAATTTTTTTGAACAGAACACCAATGGTTTATGTTCTAAGATCAACAGTTGGCAATTGTACTTGTTAATGAAAAAAATAATGCTAGTTTAACCACTTGACTTTTTATAAATCAATTTGTATTTCATTCATATTGTGGGCAGTTCTTTTACTTTTCATCTATCAAGTGACTTATTTCATTGGGATTCACATAGATTCTATACTAAAACTCATCTTTTCATTCCAACTTTAGCGATTTAAGATAGTAGATCAATAGTTCTCATATTTTTGTTGTTTTTTTTTTCTAATGAAACCGAGGTTCGTTGATTTCAACCATTTATTCATCCTTTAGACCAGAATTGCTTCCTAAATATACATTACTGAGTTCCAATATTATTATCTGGTGTGTTGATAATATTCTTTTTGTTTCAAAACAGGTCTTTATTTTTTTTCCAGTTTTTTATTGGATATTTTATTTATTTACATTTCAGATGCCTTCCCCTTTCCCCATATCTTCCCCAGAAACTCCCTATCCTGTTCCCTCTTCTCCATTTTGTTTTTATTTCATTTTAATTACATGCAAGTATTAAGGTCAGTTCTAGGTTGAGAAACTAGCCATGCAATAGATGCAAATAGTCAAGGAACAAACACAACAATAAACACAAATAGCCAAAGAACAAGCAAGGCAATACACAAAATTCCGTGAACACTCCCATGATCACTGTTTCTAAGGGCTTATCAGGATGACCAAAATATATGAGCCAACTTCCCTGTCCTAGCCAAAATACATTTTCATGTCTGAAGCCTACTTCCTTGTTCTAGCCTAGTATTTAGGTTCCTGGATAATATTCATTATAATCGTTTTTCCCTATAAAGCCAGATTTCTGTGGCTTAACATATCATGTACCTTGTATGAAGTACCTTATTTTCCTGGACAAAATTTTTGTTTAACACAAGTGACCTAATATGTAAAGAAAAATCTCATTTGAAAAGTTCTTCCATTAGGTATAATAAATAGTAATTTTCTAGTATGCCTTCATTCTGTGATCAAACATTCTGTACCAAAGCAACTTAGGAAATGAAGAGAAAGAGTCTATGTGGCTTACATCCCACAGATAACAATCCATCCCAAAGAGAAATAAAGGCAAGGCCTTAATGAAAATATCATGAATATGTGCTGCTACTGATTTACACATAAGTTCATTCTAAGCAAGATTTCTTATATAAAATAAGTCACTTGTCTATGGATCATGTGTCACATAATATCACAAGCCCTCCTACACTAGTTAGCAATTAATGCAATCACCCATAATATATCTACATTATAATCTGACCTGAGCAACCCTCAACTGAGACTCTCAAATGATAATAAGCTGTGTCAAGTTCAGAGTCAAGTTAACTAGGGCAACTAATAATTTCAAATTTTATATACCTGGTTCTGATGTCTTCCAATTGCTACATTCTATTCCTCTGTCTTATAAATATCCACAATGATCTGAAAAAAATCCTCATACTTTACCACTTTCTACTGTCTTGTTTATGAATGTGTCCTCCCCTAATACCTATGATATTCTCAAGACACAATTTACTACTAGAACCAATTACTCCACAAATGTAAATTGTGAAATCTACATTCTTCTTTCCTCTTCTATTCTCAGCACTGTTATCTAACACCCCCACTGTGGCAGTCAGATAGAGATATCTGGTCTCTACCATCCCAGCCTCATCTTCCAATTTCCTCACTAAAGTTAATATGCTGTAAGTCTGGTCCTGCCCCTTCCTTTTGGGATTCTTCAAGTAAACCCTTATTGTTTTCCAATTAGAATGGAACCGACCTCTTTACCAAAATTTCAAGTTCCTCTTTGAGTTAAGAATCAGTTTGTACCCTACCACTTTGAATTTCTCCTTTTCCCTAAATATGCCTGCTTACTACATTTTTAGGTATCTTACTCATTACATATATGTTTTACTTTGTGTATGTCATGACAACAGGAGTGAAAGGCAGATACACACATGGCATTCACAATCATGAAGCAGAGAGTGATGGAAGCTGCAACTTCACTTACTGTCTGCTTTTATTTAGTTCAGAATGACAAACCATAAAATGGTATTGCTTGCAAGATGGTTTTTCTCATGTCAAGTAACCCAGTGTAGAAACTCTGTCACAGACATTTTCAAAGATTTGCCTCATAGATGTTTCTAGGTCTGTTTAACAATGTTAACCAAATCTTCCCCATGTTTTATTAGCTGATATATTTTTTCAAGTAAGTTTAGCTTTAATGTTATCCCTTCATGTTTTTTCCAACCATATGACATTCAAATTCCTCATGCATACAGTAGATACAGCTCAATGTTCAGTTCACTAAATATCACAATTTACAACACACATGGTGTTTAATCACTATTTGAAATATTTGTCTCATTTATTGGTCTAATTAGTGTTTTCATCTCTCCTCTCACAAGCCAATTACTGTTGGTGTCACGAGAACATAGATATTCTGTTTTGGTCAACTTGAATTCTCTAAGCTGAAATTGACACAAAGCAGATGATCAATAGATAGTTGTTTTACAGTTGTATGACAAAATTCATCTATCAGGGAATGAATGAATTATTTACCTAAGAGTCAATATAAAAGAAGATACATTTTAACCTCACTCAATCTGTTTTTCATGATTCAATATTACATTTAATGGGTTGAGTAAACAGTTCAATGAGTAATGTACTTGATTTGCAAGGAGAAAAAAAAGTTGAGTTTTAATTTCAGACCCACATTAAAAAGCTGAGAGTTCAGCCACATGTCTATAGTCCTGGCACAGTAGGACCTCATGGGCCAGGAAAGATATACAGTAATTCCAAAAATATTGACAGATTTGGTCTCAAAAACACAAGTTAGACACATCTAGTAAAATTGTTCAGGGTTGAACTTTGGTATTTATACACATAAACCTGTGCACATATATACACATACATCGATAGAATTCATATGGTACATGGTCAAACCTAGAGCTAAAGTTGGTGTCATTACAGAAGAATCACAAAGACAGAGCATAAAACAGAAAGAGATAAAGTACAGTATTTTAAACTAGTTGATAAAATACAGTATTTTTTAAACTATTGATAAAAAATCCTCAGCATGGTTTACCAGAGAGCAGTCAACAACAAGAGAAACAGAGAAAAACATAGAGTGATTAAAGTTTATAAAAATTCAGTATGGATATAGAGGAACCCATTATAAATTATAGCAATAAAACTATGTGGTTTTGACATAGTAGAATAAAAAACAAGGACTACCACTTTAAATGTTAAATACAACTTCAGGAATATTTTTTCACATTGTTACATACATAACTCCAAGCCTTTACATTTTCTCTTTAAGACTTCTTATTTGTTTCTCTTTAAACCTCTTTGGCAAATATTGTTCAAGATGCAGGAACTTTCATGGCTGCAAGAATGAGTGAAAGACAAGATTAAGAGGCTCCAAGATAAACCAGCAAATAAAATAAGATGAGGAATACACCTGCACTAGTTTAAAAAATACTGTGAGCTGACAGAGCATAGATCAAAACTACTTGCTTGTTAGGGTATTCAAGGATAATTTGAAAAGGTAAGGTAAAGCCTGCCTTCAATCCTGAAGGGCAAACACAAATGGAATAATTGATGGCCATGTGTGAGGATTTTAGGAAAACATGATGCATTAGACAGTAGACACAGATGCAATAGCTGTACCAGTTTAAAGAATTCTGGGAGCTATCAGAGCATAAATCAAAATTACTTGCTTGTTAGAGTACTCAAGGAAGGTATGTCAAGGTAAGGTAAAACCTGGTTTCCATGCTGAAGGGCAAACAAGAATGGAATAATTGGTGACCATGTGTCAAATTTTAGAAAAACATGATGCATTTGGGAGTAGATACAGATTCAATGGCTGAGTAGACAACAGGTGTGCCCCAGTGGGTGCCAATGATAACATTTTGGATGCCAGTGATCAGGAATAAGGTTTAGTGAAAAGATTACCTTAGACAAGTTGAGTGAAGTCTGCATTCATTCCACCTAGTGATCACCTCTAGTTTCATGATCAAGGCCAGGAATATGGGCAGGATTTGGGGCAATCCTTCAAAATCTCTAGATAACCAATGGTGATGCCAAGGTAATATAGCTTCTGAAATCTGAATGCTTGTTATTGTATAAGTAATGAACAGTTAGTTCTCATATTGTGGGGAAAACAACTAGGGCATCCAACAAACATTTGAGTGAAGCAGAAATCTTTCAAGATTCAGTTCTTACCTTCCATCTTGTTGAAATTGAATGTTGTTCTTGCCTTTATGCATTATACTCCAGGATAGCTAGCTATGAGATTCCAGGGATGTTACAGTCTCTACCTTCCACATCATAGTAGGAGTACTGAGATTTCAGATGTTGATGGCCACATCTAGCATTTTATTTGGACACTGGAGAACTCACCTCTTAAGATTCATGTGCTAAGAACTTTTTACCCACTGAGCCATCTCCTTAGCCCTATTAATCTGATTCTATCTCTCAAAGAGTTAAAGGGGGGAAACCTAGTTTATAACATTTTGCTCTCACCACAATGTAGATCAGTAATTTCTACTTAAATATTTTCCAGAAATGTCAACTAACTTCTCTCCATGAAGGTAATACTTTGCTATAGGACAAGCTTAAAATAGGTTATGACAAATAATTGGCTTCTCCCCTGTAGTTAATTACTCAATAAAATGGATGTAAAGTGTTCCTTTAAACTTGACAGCAAGTGAATTTCTGAAATATTTCCTCTTGAGAAGAAAATGAAACCTACCATCTATTATAAGATTGATGTCAAGCGTGTAATCATTTCATTATTGTGCTGAATGTGCGAATGTACAGTGGGCACTCAGTTATAGGCAGATTGTTTCATGTGGGCCTCACATGGATTTTACGAAAACAGCCAAGAAGGAATTTTTTAAGAATTATTTTTTATATTCAAGTAATATCATAAGCCCCCCACCAAAAAAGTTACTCAGAAGAATGAAGTTTTGTGTTGCATAGTTGTATTCTAGAAAAACCACTCATTCTTTGGATGGATGCCTATGTCTACATAATTTATTTTTAGTGTACCAGGAGAGTTCCTCATTGAACGGGAGATAGTATGTACTTATAATAAAGTACCTCATCATCCCATGGTGTATTTTCTGATCTCTTGCTGTTCTTGAAACAAAGTTAACTTCATCCATTTTTATAGTTGCAGTAAAGACTGAATGGCATGCACCAGTGAGCAATATCCTGAACTCACTACTGACTTATCACTAGCAAGTATCAGCTGGGAAAAAGTCATATTTAGAAAGGAATACTGGATTGCTTTTTGATAATTGTTTTTTTGCTCTACTTTTTCATAAATTATTGATGAGGTTTTTTGATTTTTGTGATGTAATTGTGTATATAGGTGGTCTATGATGTGATATTCTCTTAAATTCATACTAGGTGACATGATTAAGTCTAAGTAATTAACATCCATCCATTTACTTTTTTTTCTGATGAGTCACTTCAAATTTACCTTCCTAGTTATTTGTAGCATATGCCTGGTACATCACTACTTCTAAGATACAAATATAATAATATGGGACATTGTAATTTGATCAATAACTGCCCATCCTTTGCTTTCCTGGTCAGCCCTGGGTAACTGCAAGGCAGACAGAAAATAAAAGCAGTCAAGGGGACAAATAACTGTGTGGCATGATTTTATCCAGGAGAAAAGCCTATGGAGGTGATGTCTGGTATAAGAATCAAAGCCTTCAATCTCCTTGAAGCTTGGGGTACTTACAGGGCAAAAGTTGTAGAGCATTTCATATTTAGGCTGTGGTTGGCTACTGATGAAAGTAACCAAAGAGTGGTAACTTAAAGAATGATGTGGGCCTAATGATTATCTTTCATATCTGCCAATGGGTGGAGGTCAGTGGGGAAGGGAAAGTACATTCCTCAGGGTTGTTGTGGTTGGGAAGTTCATAGCACCAGGTCTATGGGGAATAGAAAAGGCAAATTTAGAGAAGTGGCCTTCAATCTGTGGATTGCAACCCCTTTGGTGGTCAACCAATCGTTTCTAAGGGGTCCCCTAAAACCAGCAGAAAATACAGATATTTATATTACAATTTATAACAGTAGCAAAATTATACTTATGTAAAATTATGTTTTTATTAACAAAATAATATTATAGTTTGAGGTCACCATAACATGTGGAACTGAAATAAAGAGTGGCAACATTAGACAAATTGACAACAGTTGGTCTAGAGAAACAACTTGCTTTATTTCTGAAAGCCAAATTTCTATGGTTACAAGAATTATATTTCAAACAAAGTGGAGGATGTTTAAAAACTGATGTGGCCATGGTTACCAGAAACCATTGTTTTATTTTCTACTTGTCTGAGATCAAATATGTTAGGTTCCATGTGTGAAGAAGAGAATGTGGTTATTAATTAATTTATTAATTAATTTATTTTTAGCTATTTTGTATCTAACTTTTATCATTACCTCCAACATGGTTGAGGCTGAGCAAAATTTTGTCATGCACCAATACCACATTTTATTTTTTGTGGATATTTAGGTTTTCTCTAAATCTTGATTATTTTGATGAGTGATGCAATGAGCATGAGGAGAAACTTCCCCTTTCAATTATTGAGTTCATATCCTATGGATATGTGTTCAAATGTGAGAATACTGAGCTATATGATCTTTTTATCTCTATTCCTGTCTCATCCCTACATCTCCCTCTCTCATTACTTTTATTTTTGCTAGTACAGGAAACAGAATGCAGGGCATTTTGCATTCTAAGTAAGCCTTCTCACTTTGAGCTATATTCCTAGCCTGATATTAATATTTCTCAGAAATTTATATTCTTTTTTTAAAGTGCTAGTACTAATTTCTCCTTATGACAATAATGAATAAGTATTCCCTCTTATTAATATCTACAACACTGGTAATCTTTCACCTTGCTGATAATTTCCATTCCACTTTCTTCAAGGTGATATTTCATTATGGCTTTCTTTTTAATAATTTATTTTTATTTATTTGTACAGGTACATATCTCTACATGTGAGAGAGGTTTTTCTTTTTTTGTTTTTTTTTATTTTTTTATTTTTTTTTTTTGCCACGGGTGAGTGTGAGAAAATACAAAGGCTCTAAAAAAGCATCGTATCCCCTGGACCTTGGCATAGAAACAGTTGCAAACTTCTCTGATTAGGTGCTGGGAACTGAACACCAGTTCTCTGGAAGAGCAGCAAATGTTCTGTGTCTGCTGAGCCATCCTTATAGTTATTTTGGCTTGTATTTTGATAGTGATTAAAGATACTGAGATTTTTTATTAATATTTTTAAAATCATTTGCCAAATTTTTATTAGATACAGTATCATCCTGCAGTTGGATTTAGTTTCTAACATATCTAGGATATGAAGGCTCTATTGTACTCCTGACTTTTGAATATTTCTCCCACTACAAGGGGTGTATCAACTGTGCAGAGACTTTTGTCAGCTTGGTTGTTCTGCATTTTTCTTTTCTTAAACGTATATATAAAAGGATGAAAGATATCATTCAGAAAGAATAAATTTTCAAAAAATTTCCTGATTACTTCTTAATAGTTTTACAGTCGGGTTTATTATTTCAGTTTTCATCAGTTTTACATTTATGTTTATATGCGGTAAGATACAGGTAAATTTTCCTTTTCTTTTGTTGACTTGCAGTTCTCTCATCACCATTTACTTTGACTGTGTATCAACTGTTACTTGAAAACAGCTTATTTCCTGGACAGATTACACCAAGCCAGCACAGTTTCCACTAAAGAGGTACTTTATTGAAAGAGGAGAAGAAACATGAAAGAGGAAAGAGAGGGAGATGAGTCAGGGTCCCAGTCTTTTATCCAGGCAATGATGTAAGTGACACAGGTGGTGATATGTTCAGGTGATGCAGGTGAGACATGTGCACTGAATGCACATTGATTGCCATGGCAACAGAAGATGGGGGTCCTTATCACCTAGGGATTATGTCATTGCTGTTTGTAAATAGCTTCTGATACTAACATATGTCCTTTTTTCTTATCATAAAGAGGAGGAAAGGGGGAAAAGGGGAAGCCAATGGTGAAAGGGGAATAGGGGCATCAGATCTCTTAAACTGCTTTCTTCTGTCTAAGGGTGTTATCAACTTTGGGGTGTAGTTGACCATCACCCTCAGGGCCCACTTTCATATTGTTCACATCAGGATCCTCTGTGGACAGTGTCTAGTAATCCTGTAAACTGACATGATTAATTGTTTGGTTAGAGATTATTTAATTACTGGTCCCAAGATGGAAAAAATTCCATCTTGGGACCAGTAATTAGGTTATTTTTGCTTATTTCCTTTGGTTCCTGGGCCTTAAATAGGCTGACTAACTTTGTGAAACAACAGATAGATAATCTGATAGCAAAATCTATTCAGATACATTATCATAAATTAGCTATGGAGGACCACAAGACTCTAGATGAGGATGTTACTCTATCCAGGGTGTTCCCAAGTCCTATCTCCATTAAACCTAAAAGAGAGGACTTCTGCCCCTAGACCAAGCAGTGAGGGGCCACCCAGAACTCCCTTTGTCTGGCGATCTGAATTCTTGCTTAGGCTGCGAGGCTAAGCACTGCAAGGGAATATAAATAAAAGTTAAAAATATGTTTCTGGGTTCCCTGAGGGACAAGTCTGACTGCATAGGGGTTAATGTCAAAAGTATCCCCTCTCCAGGAAACAGACATCCAGACGGGTATGGCCCTCATGCCTCACTGGACAATGACAGGAGGACTGGAGCCATTACAAGGTCCCCTTTAATTACTGGAGGTCAGGCCTCTATCCCCACCTTGGCAAGATTAGAATCGGCACAGCCCTTCTATAATTGGAGAAGGGAGGAGATGACAGGGGCAGCCCTGCTTATACACTGAAGGTCTAAAATCAGCTATAAGCCTAAAATCAGCAATAGGCCTGACATACATGCCTGCTAACACAAAGTCTTGGGTCTCTATGGAAAAACACTGAAACAGATGTCTATAAATGATTGTAAACAGGCAGCTTTTGTGGAAATCTACCAGCTTGAGTAGTTATAGACCTTGTAAATAGGCAGCCTTGGCAGATAGTACCAACTTAGATAAGGACAAGTGAAGCATAGGCAGAGTCATAGTGACCTGACCCCTGATCCAGCTGATACCTTCATCCAGCTGATACCCTGTTCTGAAAGATATCTGTACCCCCCCTGAACATCTATGCTCCTGTGTCATCCCCTTCCCCACATCCTGCATTTTCATGTTTATAATCCCTGTGTTAAAAAGTAAAAATTATGATTTGATAATGATAAAAAAAGAAAAAAAAGAAAAAAAATGAAAAGAAAAGAAATAACACACAGTGTCCCCCTGGCTCTGCTGACTTAGCTTCTGACAATCCATTTTCTTGTTCTCAGAAATACTTTGAATTATAAAATGTTATTGTAGTTTTTGTTAGTATGCTGGGTAAAATAATTTTTATTGATTTCATTTTAAATTTCAAAGTTTGTAGTGAGTTAAAATGTCCTTCAACATAATTATAGGTCATATTTATTTTCATATTGTAAAATGCAAGTTAATCTGTTGAACATTTTTTTAAAAATGGATTCCTTTTTGAGGATTTCATATATGAGCACTGTATTTACATAATTTTTTTCTTTCTCTCCTTCCTCCCACTCTTCCCAATCCCCAATACTTTTCAAATATATCTTATTTAATTATTGTTCATATATGTATGTATATATGTATACATGTATAAGTATGTATGTATATATAAATACTGATAAATGAAGTGTTTTGGGAAAAAATTATTTAAATTTGTCATTGAAGAAATGTGAAACAAAGGTTAAAGATGTAGAGAGCAAATAGTAAACCCAGAAAATTGAGGAGAAGAGGCATTAAGAACGCCCGTATCCATTTCCATATAGGGTTCTCGAAATCCAGGAATAGGAGGCCTCACTTTGTTCCCTGCATTTTTGAATGTCTAATTGTAGCTACTGGACTTTAGTTCTTATTATCTCAGATTTGTTGACATAGAGACAGTATGCTTCTTGGAGAAACAGGCAAAAATCACCTTCTTTAGCTGTAAGGACATCTAATCTCCATTGGTTCTGAAGCACCACTGCTGCCAAAAAAAAAAAAAATTGATCAGTCACTGGATGGTAAGCATCATTTCAGCTCCTTCTTGAAAACCATTTTCAAGCTGAGAAGAGAACCTTTTGTGTAGGTTTAGAGAAATAGTCAGCCATGCCCTTCCAATACCAGCACCTATAGCCATTCCTGCAGCGACCAGGAGTGGCAAAACATGAACTACCCTCTTGTCATGTAGGGCAGGTATTATGTCTACAACCAGGATTGGCAGAACCTCTTTTCAATGGATTCCTCCTATTTCAGGGAAAAGGGATAGCACCGCACAAACCCCTGATCAGCTAGCAGGTATACAAAAATACACCTTAGTGTCACAGAGAATTGATGTGTTTTGGACTTCAGGGCACTGTGGCAGAGATGAGCTATAAATGGTTGTGGTTTGATTGCAGGGACCTTAGTGTTCTTACAGCATATGTCCCTGGTGTCTTAAAACAGTCTGGCACACCAAAAAGAAATAGAGAAAAGATATGGAGTCATGGCAATGTCAGAGCCAAGGCAACTCATAAAAGGTGAGGGGAGGTTTCTTGGCAGCATCACTAGAGAGTCTGTATGTGGCAACTGTGAATTAGTTCCAGGGGGTACACATAGCCAGCAATCTTTAAAGTGACCAGGTCAGGTGATATTAAAGAGTTGGTAGGGAAAGATCAGGCTCAGAAGCAGAAGGAGAAGTGAAAGGTTAGTGACATTTCTGAGGGGGGATGTCAAGGAAGTAAAGACCTTGGAGGAGTGTTTGATTACTTCTCCTATTTTTCTGATATCTAGAAGTTGTACAATTGAGACATATTTTCTCTGGATGTGAAGAGTACTCACTTGGGACCTGGCTTTGTTTTTATGGCAGAGCTTACCAACAACTCTTGTTTTCCACTTAGGAGTTTATTTGTCTTATATATAGAAGAAGATCTTGTTAAAAGAAGAAGTGAATGGACCATGATCCTAGCAAATGTATGTGACAAGACCAATATGGGCTGCCCCCATACTTGTCTGGCCGTTTTTATAATCATATTTCATCTGGTTAAAGAGGAAGCAAACTAAGAGGTCATAATATTTAGCTTGAATGGTGGGTATAGGAATGATAGCAGCATGTATCAGCTCTTGGCATCCAGCTATGGAGAAATTTCCTGACCCCACTTGAAAAGACTGTTATCAGTGGGGATTGCTTGCATCCCAAATCTCCAGATGTAAGGGCTAGCCTGGAAGGAAATGAACAGCAGGGTTAGGATGAGAAGTCTTTGTCTGATCAAGTTTATTCAAGCACTGCTGGCAGAGTGAAGTCTCATTTTTCTGGGATTGTAGACAAGGTGGGTAGTCTTGACATCCTCTGAAGCTTAAGAGAGCTGGGTCCTATTGGGGTTTATGTGTAGGAAGAAAAGTGATTTTGAGGTGAAGAAATAAAAGGTTTGAGGTGGCCCAATGAGAAAGAACCTTGAGTTTAGCAGCTGAAGAACTCACAAGAATTACTTTGAAAGGCCCTTGCCATTTAGGAGACAGAGATGAGGGCCAAATATATGGAAAAGATAGAAGAACTTGGTCTCCAATGTTGACAGGTAGTGATCAGGGGCAATGTATGCCGTTGGTAGAGTGTGGTGAGTCAAATTCTATAGGAGAGAATGGAAGTGGCAAAATCATGTGGTAAGTATGTAATTAGGGAGGTAAGAGTATTTAGTGGAGTTAGGATTGAACATCCATTCGTGAGTTTGAAAGGTGAGATGAAGAGAGGTTGCTAGGGGAGAGTTTATAACCTAAAAATGAGCCAGAGGAAGTTTAACCCAGTAGAGGTGAGGTTTCTGTGACAGTTTGACAAGAGTGTGTTTTAGGGAGAGGTTAGTTCTTTCTCTCTTTACTGAAAACTAGGGGTTATAGGAAATATGAAAATGTCAGAAGATGTCTAGATCTTTAGAGTATAAGAAATTTATACTCATGTGATCTCAGGAAAATTGTCTAACTCAAGGGAGGATTGAATGACAAATCAGAATCTGATTTCTCAGAGAAGATCGTAAACTGTCTGAGCCCTTTTATTAATTGTGAGAATGCCTCCACCCACCTGAAGAAGGTGTCCACCAAGACCAGGAGGTACTTGAAATAAGACCAAGAGGTACTTGGTACATTTGACAATGAGCATGTGGGTGAAGTCCAGTTGCCAGCTGATTTCAGGAAGATAACCTCTAGCCTGATAGGTAAGAAAAGGGGTGTTATGATACCTCGAGTTGGAGTCTGATATCTGACAGATTTTGCAAGAGACAGTGATAGATTTTAAGAAATTTAAGTCCTCTGAAGTACACTGTAGGTGGGTTTTAATAAAATAAGACAACTCTTGACTTTTAAGATGGAAGTTTGGTGAAGATAGAATAGTTTAATGACTGTCAGAGAGTGGGAGTGGTGCTGTGGTTTGTAGTGTAAGAATGTCCTGGGGAGGGTGAGAAGAGTCTAGGCACCTAAGTGCAGAAGCTCTAGCTGCCTCATCTACTTGGTTATTTCCCCTGGAGAGAATGGAGTCATACTTCTGGTGGTATCTTTGTGAACAATTCCAATAGCTGTGGAGAGATGGCAGGCCTTTAGCATGGCCATAATTGGTTTGCATTAGTTAGTAATCCTCATTTTTTTCTAAGTAACCATCACTTCTTCCAAATAGAAGCAGGGTCAGGATATGGAAAGCATATTTGGAGTGTGTGTAGATGTAGAGGAATAGTCCTTGTGCCAGTTGAAAGTCATGGACAAGTTCTATTAGTTCAGCCTATTGATTGGTGGTATGAACAGGAAGAGCCTGTGCATAAACCACCTCTGTGTCTGACACTATACCAACCTAGCTCTTCTGTCCCATTTATTTAAAAATGGACTGCAATGTATATACTAGGTATAGATTACCTGAGGCACAGTGCTCTCCTGTATGTGTGAAGGATGAGGTAATAGTACTTTTAAGGTTTCATTGCAGGAGTGAGATAGGGAGTTGTTAGTATTTGGCTGAGGAAGAAGATTAGAAATATTAAGAGGCAGACATGATTGGAAAGTGAGTGTGGAGTCTTCTATGAGTGCTACCTGAAGAATGTGAACCCTTGTGGGATGTAGAATCTGTAATTCTTTGTAGGTTAGGAACTGTGACAGGTTATGAGAGAAGATGAGGCTCTAGGTAGAAAGAGGGTATTGAGTTTGGGTGATGTTCCTGGTAGGGTCCAGTAATTGGATGACAACAGGAGAATGATCCATAGCAATAAAGGGGTTCTGTATCTCTTAGATTCAAGGGTATACCTGAGCAGCTGGCAAAGGAAATAGCATGTTAGAGTTAGTAACTTGATTGGCTTGAAGGAGGAGGAGAGGGGCTGCTGGTGAGCTTGGGTTTAGGTGAATGGAGAAAGCAAAGAAATTAGAGACTTCCAACATAGCTAGAGGATCCCTTCCCAATAAAGGGACAGGGCACATTGGCACTACCAAAAATAGTATTGAATGTGTGAGAGAAATACCCCTAAAATGTAACTAAGTTGTAGGGTTTTGTGAGGAATGTAAGGTCATCCTCCTATCCAGAAAATATGGAATTAGAAGACAAGGTGGGTCCCCAAAAGCTCTGTTAAGACTGAATAAGTAGCCACAGTGTCCAAGAGAAAGGAGATGGGATGCCCAGATACCATGATGATTACCTGTGCTCCACAATGGTGATAATTATTACTGAGAATAATGTGTACACTATGGAATGTGACGATATAAGATGGAGCATTATACTAAAGTTCTTTAATAAATCAGAAGTGTTAGAGGTATAGCATCCCAGTCTGTTTTGTATTTGATGAAGTTCACTTAGTAAGAAAGGGACATATACTCTGCTTAGATCATCTACCCCAGCAAGCAACTTCTCGTAAAGGATAAACTGATGCTGGAATAGGTTGGGTGCAGGGAGAAGAACTCGGAAAGGTTTAGCTATAAACTCAGAATTAATGGTAGAAAGGTTAAAAGTAGGTGACTGTGCAGGATGGTTAAAGCAGCCTGAAGCTGGCACAGAAGGAGGGGAGGAGTCTGGAAAGATTGAGAAAGGAGGCTCTGTAGAAGTCTGGTGATGAGAGAAAGCTAAGGAGGCTAGGATTTTAGAAGAGGTTAGAAATAAGTCTGTGGCAGAAAGTGGGTGGTTCATTAGCTGGATCAAGGATTTTAGTGTCATCTGGTAGAGGTTTCATAGCTAAAAGAAGTTGAATTGGGGGATAAGAAGGGGAAAGAAAGGATTTGGAGAGAAGATAGGTAAAAGCTTGGACATAAGGGTCCCCTTTCCATTTACCGGACTGCTGACAGTATGCATAAAGATCCCTTAAAATAGTAGAATCAAATGTGCTAATAAGTGGCCATTTGGAGCTTCTGTCTAATGAGTACTGAACCCAGACCTTATTGCAGATGTGTGCAAACTTTGATACACTCAAATGAGGTAGGAGTTTTAGAGATTTGAGATTGTCCATGAAGGTCACTGGAGAGATGGCTCAGTGGTTAAGACATTGTCCATGAGACATTCCAGAGGGAAACCTGGAGGCAGAGCTGAATATGACAAGAGGAACCTTGGGTGTAAGGGATATGCTGTTTAACTATTCATATAGGTGTTCTGAGAAAAACTTCAATAATAAATATAAGCAGACAGTTTAGACATGCTGGTGGTCACACAGATGGTAGAGGCTAGTGAGTCTCAGATTCATAGGAAAAAGTGGTTTACCTAAGCTTAGCACTTTTCTAGGGCAACATGAGAAAACGCTTCTAAGATCAGACAAGATAAGGCGTGCTCAGGGATGGCCAAAGAAAGAGGGGTCACAAAAACTGCTTCTGAGAAAGAGAAGTCACCTAAGGGTTGAAATCCCAAATTGGGGTGTCAGCTGGGGTGGAAAGGTTATGAAGCCTGTAGAGAGTGGTCAAACTTCTCTGGGAGAAGAGGCCCTGCCTGCCAACTAGGACAAAAATAATCCTATCAATCCACAGATGCTTGTGCAAAGGTTTTGGCAATCTGGTGGCAGGAAAAATGAAACTGTGCAGCTGGTGGGCGTGTCCAGATGAGGTTTGGCCCATGGGGCTTAACCCACATGAAAGAGACTAGCCCAAGTGGTTTAGTTCTGTGTGCCCCACAGCAGTGGCAGCGGTAGAGGTGGCTGCAGAGGCACAGGTAGCACAGTTGGCAGAGCCACAGACCTACCTAGGTTGGTCACAAGGAAGTTTTCCCAGGTTTCATCACCAAATGTCAGTTGAAAACAACATGTTTCCTGGACAGATCACACCAAGCCAGCATAGTTCCAATGAAAGGCATATCTTATTGAAAGGGGGCAAGAATAAAGGAAGAGGAAGGAGAGGGAGATGGGTGGGAATCCTGTCTTTATATCTAGTCTTGATGTTGGTGACACAGGAGGTGATGCACACAGGTGATGCAAATGAGGCATGTGCAGGGTGTGTGTTGTGGTTGTCAAGGCAACAGAAGTAGGCAGGTCTTTGTCGCCTAGGGTTAACATTATTGTTGGATTCCAAGGCCTAAATCTTGACTCAATAGCTCCAGAATCACCTGAAGGTCAAATAAAAGCTATTTTAAATTAAAGTGAATTGCTTAATTTTAAAATTTTTAATGTTTAACGACTGTGGGAAATTGAATTCAAAGCAGAAAGCTGACATTTTGCCTTAATCAATGCACACTTAATTCAAAAGTAATGTGGTACATTATGTAAGGCCTACTGAAAGAACATTAATAAATGCTGATTAATAACAAGTAAGCAACTCTAATTTCACTGAGATTTAACATGAAAATAGCTACAGTGTTCACTCAGCACACATTTACACAACACTCGCAATGTCCTAGTAACTGGGCAAGAAATCTTCCTTCCCCCATGTAGTGAAAAATAAGACGCTTATCATTATACACTGGATGCAGGTACCCACAATTGTACAGTATTTTTTTTTTAGCAGTTTAAATAATTGTTTCTACTTCATTTTAAATGAGAATTTAGCCTGAGAAAAAAATTGAAAAATAATCACCCTTCAAATTGTTATAAATATTTAATAGAAACTAGAATGGCTTCATATTAATGCTCTCAAGTTTTGGTACTGAAATTGTGTGTGTGTGTGTGTGTGTGTGTGTGTTTATGTGTGTTTATATGCCTATATGTGTGAGTGTTCATATGTAGGTGTGAAAGTAAATGTATAGATACACATGCCTAGATGTAAGGCCAAAGGACATTTGGCATATTCCTCTATCATTAAGCAATAAAGAACTTGTACTTTTGCCTGGCTAGGCTGTCTGGTTAACATGTCCCTGGTGTCTGTCTAAGTCTGCTCGCCATAGCTTCATTAAAGACTTGCGAACCATGCTCAGTTGATTACAGAGGAGCTAGAAATCCAAACTCTGGTTAGTGGGCTCTCACACATCTAGTTATTTCATTCACTTTGCCATCTCCCTGGCTCAAGTTATGGTCATTAATACTTCACAGGTCATAACCTTGATTCTCTTAAGGTTTGTTATCATCTCACAAAAGACTGGCTTATAGACAATCTGCACATTGGCTTCCAAGAAATCTGAAGTGTTTAAATTCTGGAGCCAGGTGAACTGCTGGAACTGAAGTCAGTCCTTTATATTCTTTGAATTCAGTCTTCTATTAAATTACTATTCTCTTTACTGTATCTTAAATCTGCATTCTTGTTAAACTGAATTTTATTTCACTTGCTATATCCGATGGTTGTACAAAACCTAGTCATTAGCATATTAATGAATAAAGTAAAGATTAAGTTTAAAAGTATGTCAGAAAAAAAGAAATATTTGGGATACGGAGACAACTTATTTGGTGTTTGTATTGTAATTATATTGACCTGACTTCAGTCTGCAAAACTGATGTAAACAAAAGAAAACAAATACCAAAACATGATGGCAAACCTGTAATACCAGAACTGGAGAGGAAAAACTAGATATTAGAATTAGTAACTTCCAGTCCAGCTAACTTAACCCAGTTGGTGAGCTTCAGCAGAGTGAGTGGCCCTGTCTCAAATACTAGAACAGTTCCATCAGAATTAAATTGAGGTTGTTGACAAGCGTGTGGGCACACAAACATACACTCATACACACATTCATACACAGAAAGACACAAATGAAAATTAAGAAATACAATAAGCCCTGTTGTGTAGCAGAGTACTTGTCATGGCAAGTCTTGATTGTGAATTTGACAAACTTGGAAATAGAGAACCTCAGTGAAGAACTGTCTTTATCAGATTGGTTGGTGGACATGTCTGTGGAGTATTTTCTTGATTTCTAACCCTCTTAGTTTATTCCTACTGTGATGAAATGCTATGAACAAAAGCAACATGGAGAGGTAAGAGTTTATTTCAGCTCACAATTTATATTCCACTGTACAGGGAAGTTAACCAAGGAACTCAAGGCAAAAACCTGGAGGTAGAAACTGAAAAAGAAGCCATTGAGATATATTTTTTACTGTCTTATTTCTCATAATTTGTTCAGTATGTTTTCTTATAGCACACAGAACTACCTTACCAGAGATGCCTACAGTGTGTTGGGTGCCCTCACATTAATCATTAATCAAGAATATGCCTTTAAAGACTTGCCTACAGAAAATATGATGGAGGCATTGCCTCAATTGAGTTCATTTTCCAAGATAATTAGAGCTGTGTCAGCTGGCAAATAACTAAAACCAGAAAATTAAGTTATGTATAAAAGACAAACCCATAGTGGGCAGTACTATTCATAGGCAGGTTGGCTTAGATGTATAATAAAATTAGCTGTGGGTTGAAGAGATGACTTAGCAGGAAAGAATGCTTACTACGTTAAGAGAGGACAAGCATTCCAACAAGTAGATAAACAAGCATACACTTGTATGATAATCTAAAATAAAATTGAATATTAATTCAAAATAAAAAATATTTAAAAGACAAAGTAGCTGAACATGAGTATGGGGGCAAGCCATAAGTAGCAAGATTACTGTTTCTGATTTTTCTGTGAATTCCTACCTTGACTTTCCTCAGTGATACATAGTGGCCTGAAAATATAAGATAAGATGCATTCTTTCCTCCCCAAATAGCCTTTTCTATGGTGTTTAAACAGCAACAGAAAGCAAATTATGAGAAAAACTGATATAAGAAAATGGAATACTATCATGAAAGACCTGGACACATTGTTTTGAGAGAAGATGGTAAAATTATTTGAAATATTGATCTATAAAAGTCAGTGAGTTTGCAAAGCCTAATGTCCTGCTGTCGTGGAAGCTTAGTTGAAATATCCAACAAAGGGAAAAGCAAACCTGCAGAGACCATATCCTGAAGTTAGGAAAGGGCCACCCCATCATCTCCAAAATTTAAACCTAGAAATACTACTGTCTAAAAGAAATATGGGGACAAAGTGTGGAGCAGAGACTGAAGGAAAAGCCATATAGAAACTGCCCCACCTGGAGATCTATCCCATATGCAGACACCAAACCCAGACACTATTGTTTATACCAAGAAGTGCTTTCTGACAGAAGCCTGATATCGATGTCCCCTGAGAGGCTCTGCCAGAACCCGACCAATACAGATGCAGATGATTGCAGCTAACCATCGAACTGAGCACAGGGACCTTAATGGAGGAACTCTGGGACAAGGACTGGAAGAGCTGAAGGGGTTTGCCATCACATAAAAAGAACAATGATATCAACCAAGCAGAACCAAGAGAGCTACGAGGGACTAAACCACCAACCAAGGAACACACATGAAGAGACCCATGTCTCCAGCTGCATATGTAGCAGAGAATGGCCTTATCTGCCATCAATGGGAGGTCTTTTGAAGGCTCGAATCCCCAATGGACAAGAGTGCTAGGGTGGTAGGTGGGAGTTGGTGGGTGTGTGAGGGAGCATTCTCATGGGGAGAGGGATAGAATAGGGGTTTTACGGAGGAGAAACAGGAAAAGGGGATAGCAGTTGAAATGTAAATAAATGAAATATCCAATAAAAAATTGAAAAAAAAAAGAATTCTGAAGGAAACATGGAAGATGTTGGCCTGTCTCATGATGACTCACATGGTAGTTTGAGAGTCTGAAAAAATATTAAGTGCATTCTTATTTGAGTTAAGAGTCTACAGAACTGTACCCTTTGTACTTCATTGGAATTGTGCATGGTGCTTATATGGGGCTGAAGAATCAACTGTGATGTGTAAGAGAGAATAGCCATTAAGATGACGCTGGTCAGAGGCTGATCCTCAGAATTATAACATACAAGAACCAGAGAAGGGGGTTTGCTCAATCCTTTTAGATTTCAAATGATCATGAGTGAGTCCAACATGTCAGACACTGAAATGTTTAAATGGCTAGATTTGGGATTTTTTTTTCTTGGAGTGACTCTTATTTTTTATTGCCATGTATTTTCCCTTTTAAAATAATAAAATATTCAACACTTTTTTTTTGTTTTTCAACAACACACAATTGGACTTTGAAAGAGACAACAAACTTTAAAAGTTTTAAAATTTTAAAGGCTGTTGGACTCAAAAGTTGGGCTCTATTTTATAGCCTAATATTAATATGCAGTCTTGGAGACAGGGAAAGGTTAAGGTTTGTTAGTGATGTGCATGTTTGTTAGTTTGACAAGTGATACACATATGAGAGCTAAACTTTGCTATCAACTTGACATATTGGGAAGTGCAAAATTCAGGGAAGGAATTGCCCTCATCAGATTTGTCTGTGAGCATGTCTTTGGGAGTTCTTTGACTACTAATTGTTATATAAAGGTCAGGACTAAAGTGAATGTTGCCATCTCTATGCAGGTAATCCCTGGTAGTTAAGTATGCACTGGGGCACAGGCTCATAAGCACCATTCCTTTTTGTTTTAGTTCCTATTTGAGCTCTTACCCTGACTCTTCTTAATGATGGATTGTGACCTGCAAGTGTAATATGAAACCAACTTTTTTATACTCAAGTTGCTCTTTTCACAGTGTTTATCACCACAACAGAAAACAGACAAGAACAGTACCTAATTAAAAGCTTAAAGGGTAACATTTTATTAATGTGGCCTTTGCCAGGTCTGATTCATTAATTTTCTACTGCATTATGGGTAAAAATAAGCTCCCTATAAATGTAGAGCATCTTCAACCCAGTCTGCATGTTCCTTCCTTATTACAAATCAGTCATGGAGCTCTTCCACTGTAGGTTTATGCAGGATGCAGCGTCAGAGGAAGTCAAAAGAAAGAAGCTACAAGAATTCAGACTGTGGGACTACAGTTCCCTAGACGGGGCCACTCTTGGAAAAATTGTGAATCTCATCAAGATGTGTGTGTGTCTGTGTGTGTCTGTGTGTGTGTGTGTGTCTGTGTGTGTCTGCATGTCTATGTATAATGTGTATTTGTGTGTTCATATGATGTGTTTGTATTCTTATGTATGTTTGTAGGTGTGTGCATGACTATATATATATATATATATATATATATATATATATTCATTCCATGTGTGTGAAGCATTAGAGTGTGTGTATATATAATCTGTTGGTGTGCATATAGGTGCATGTAATTTGTTTCTATGTATATGTTTGGGTTTCTGTTTTTATTAATATGTGTCTTTGTGATTGTTATATGTATGTATTCAGATATGCAAAGTCATGTGAGCCTGTGGTTAGAGAAAAACCTGGAATGTCAGTACCACATTGATTTTTTGATAAAAGATAATTTGTTCACTGCTGTATACACCAGGCTACTGCATGTACACAAATATGCACCCCTCCCCCCCATTTTACATCTATACATATTTATATACATACACATGCATGTGCATGCATACAAAGAACTTTTTGACAAATTAATAAAGACATCCTATACTAGAAATTGCCTGCATGGAACTCTAGAAAGAAATCATGCTTTCAAATAATTTATAATCTATAAAACTCAAGTTCATTAGTGGTGTTTATTTAAAGCTGGAGGCTTTCTGAAATGTATGTCACTATCTGATAGCCATGGGAAATAGTGAAATTTTCCTTTCTCCCATCAGCTTTCTGGATTTGTGATTTATTTGGATTTCTTTATTAACCTATATTTTTTCTCATCCACCAAGCTGTTGTCCAATCACTGCAGAGTCTTTCTGTTCTTCCTGTTTGAATTACATCACGTATACTCATTGTCAAATTCTCCCGACAGATAGATTTGCTATAACAAATGAAAACAGTAAATAAGAAGCCACCATCTATGTTTTTATGGCTGACATTCATTCCCAGCAAACAGCAAATGTTATCCTAAGATGAAAGCATCTATAATTCTTGAAGGTTTCATTTGGCTCTAAATCATAACATATATTTCCACTGTAAGTCTTTTCTAATATAAAGCCAGACCTAAAATACATATATTCTTTCAATTCCTTAGGAAGGATTGCAGCAAAGTTTAATTCTAAGAAGAACTGCAGGGAAGATGGTTGTGGGCAATGTCATAGAAAGGTGAAAACAATCTACAGAAATATTTACTATGATTATACTTTATAAATAACTATGTACATTAACATATATAAATAGATACAATCAAGTTGTCAAAGACAGAGTGATCAATCACACATGTGTCTCTTCCCCATCACCCCAAAACTTTTACTTTTGCCATGGTCCAAGAATCCTCATATGGCTGTCAGAGCTCCTGAATGTAAGACAAGACATAAACCTAAGCAGCCGCTCTCTACATCTTGCAATAGTGCTTGCTCTCCAAGCATCCTTCTCTGGAAAAATAACCACAGGAGATAGAGCAAAGAAAAA
This sequence comes from Arvicanthis niloticus, assembly GCF_011762505.2. Taxonomy (NCBI): domain Eukaryota; kingdom Metazoa; phylum Chordata; class Mammalia; order Rodentia; family Muridae; genus Arvicanthis; species Arvicanthis niloticus. The sequence goes on along the minus strand of NC_047667.1, from coordinate 78,688,443 downwards.
GAATTTAATAAATAAAATAAAATAAAATAAAAACTACATTTACACAAAAATGGAGGAATCTGTAAAGAATTGTTTCAAGTGACATAACTCAGACACAAAAAGAAAGAAATCAAATGTCCTCCCTCATACGCAGATCCCAATTTTCAATGTTTGTGTATACGTAAGTCATGGGTAGAAGAGTGGATATTATCTATTAAACCAAATAAAGGCAGAGTAGAAAAAAAATAATGAGGAAAGTAAATCCAAAGGACAACAAAAGGATTTAACAAAGTGGAAAGAAAGGTTCTAGAGGGGGATGTTCCACGTTAGGAGGAAGTTGAGGACAAGGACAAAAGAGGAAGAACAAAAAGATTGTTTTGAATCCATAATAAAACTACATAGTACAACTTGTGTTTTAGTAACAATAAATTTAAAAGAAATAGAAGAAATGGCCTAGTTTGTGAGGAGAGTACTTGCTGCACAAGTGTGTAAACCCAAGTTCATATCCACAACACCCATGCAAAAAGCCAGGCATGTTCACAGGCAAACATGTAACTTTAGCCACTTTGAGGCAGAGCAGGAACAGAGACAGGAGGTTCCTTGGGATTTAGTGACTGAAAGATTAGCTCCAGGAACATTGAGAGATTCTGTCTTGAGAAAATAAGAACTACAGAAAAAGAGAGCTGATATCCATTTCTGGACTCCACACACATATGTGCAGGTGCAGAGATCAGTACCACCAAGTGCATATATACTTCAGAGATAGAGTAAGTGAGGGAGAAAATCACTAATGATAGCAAATTATTCCCATGTAATAACTTAGGTTGAAAATATTCTTCACAAAAAAAACATAATACTGAAGACAAACATGCATCAGGCATGAAAAAACTGAGTTGTTGGTCAGGGTGATCTTAGTTACTCCACAAACTGAATAAACTATCGGCATTGCCCTTGGTGCCTCTCAGAGGTTGAAGGTATGACCGTATTGCAGAAGACACCAAACTCTTCTGACACAATTCTGAAAGCAGGAGGTGGATCTAACATGAAAACTTCCTTCTAGTGGTCTAGTGTTCATGGGACTAGAAGGTACTGGGAAACCAAATGGAAGGAAGCAAACAATAGTCCTTGACAGGTTTGAGTTCCATGAAGTCCATTAACGACTAGTATGCTAGGATATTCCAAAGGGTGCAATAGTGGCACTTGAGAACTTGATCGTAACTAATGGGTGTCTAATTGGACACAAGACATTCTCAGCTTTGGGAAAATTATTGTGTGGTGCTGGTAATGTGGTGATCTTACAGATTTTACTAGACAAACAAAATTTATAACTATAGCATGAAATATTTAAAAAGGAAATGTTATGCTATCGCTGGTTTGGCACTAGCCAGCAGCTTCGATCTGTTTTCAGCCCAGCTGACAGACCAAGACCACATTATTTCTTTTAGCCAGGGCCTGTCTCACCCAGGCTGACTCTGCCTCTCTGAAGCTCTGAATTTGCTCTCTCCATCCGGCTCGCTAAGTTTCCATGGGTGGCTGCTGTCACACCTGCCCTGTGCTTCCTAATATCCAAGGCTGCCTTCGATATTTGCGCACCCACGCTCTGCCGCCTTTACCTTTCTCTGGAATCTAGTTGAGTTGCTGCATGAAGGAAAGCACCACACAGTCCTAGGTTAGAACCACAGATAACACAAACGCTGGGAACAGAGCACAGTATCTTAATTTTATAAACTAATCTATGCTATAAATCCTCAAGAGGAAAATCCTGGCGGATCCACCACTCGAACTGACAGCCTCCAGCTTCTTAAGTTTTGACTGCCTCCCTTGCTGTCACAGTGCAAATGGACCCTCTCTGGTGTTTCCTTTTCCTCTTCCCAACCCAGAAGTCCCGCCTTCTTTTTGCCCAGTGATTCGTCTCTTGACTTCTTTATTATCTAATCAATTAGGGGAAATTTTCAGTACAATAACTGTGTTCTGAACGTTGTCCTTAGGCCCACAAACAAATATAGCTTTCATTTCACATCTGAGAATCACCTCTCTGTTTCTGAAGCAGAGAGCATTACACAAAACAACTGGCCACAATGCAGAGATCAATAGATTGTCAGAACATAAGCAGATACAACTACAATACAATACATGGTCCCGAGATTCAGCAAACATCTTGAAAGAGGGACCAAAAATGTGGAAAAGTCAGAAGACCCAGAAGCAAGAAGTCTGCTGAAAGACTGTGTCTATTACAGACAGCAGGGAAGCTACACACAGGCTACTTCAACAATACTGCCTAAATAAGACATGAACAATGACTGTCCCAGATAAGTGACTTCCACAGATAAACTAACGTGGAAGAGGAAAGTCTTATGGGGTCACACCCCTAGGTAAACAAACATAAACTCCTATAGAAAAGTAATGACTTCTGAGAGAGAATTGGCCTTTTGCATAGATGAAACCTAATTAGTTTTCTGATACAAAAATGCTAATTTTGAAATCATATACACACAAATAACAAACACGGACTCACCAGCTTACATTTATATATTTATGCGAGTGTGTGTTTGTGTATAATAAAAGAAGCCATCACTTTGAGAGGAAGTGAGGCAGGATGTTGAAGGGACTAGAGATAGAGGGAGCAGACATAGGTGAGGCTGAAGGACAGGAAAGAAGAGAAATAATTTAAATATATTCAATTATTGTTTTTTAAAAATTGTAAATTTTAATTAAAGAAATAAAAGTGAATGCAGGGCTAATGGTTGCTAGCCATGCAAAAAGTCTTACTGTCAGGTTCATTTCTGTTATTCAGCATTTTGACCAGACCAACCCTGTTCCATCTACTCATTGGAAGATCTCCCAACTGCATATTACAGGTTTTATGTTTGCTTGAGGCAGTCCCAGTTCTCACAATACAGTGCCAATGGTCATCAGTATGTATAAAATCATGCATAAGTCTGATTCCTTTCTGCCTCTCCCAATGCCAAAATTTACTAAAAACACAAAATCGTTAAAATATCAAAGTTTTCAGTTTGCAATACACATGTTAGCTTTATGTTACATTCACCAAGGGCAATATTGTATACTATCTGTTACATGTCAGTTACCTGTGCAAAGATGTCTTTGTATACTTTTTATTTCATCGTTACAAAATCCATGTGGACTTTATTTTCTTATATTAGTATACAAAATATTTACTGCTAAAGGTTATCTGAGGTCACAGATATCCAACAGTGTTGTATTTTACTCCACAAATGAGAAGTCCATGAAATAGTCGGCAAGTGACTTGGAATCATACTTTTAGTAGCTTCTGTTTTGTTGTGTTTTGTTTTGTGTTCTACTTTTCTGTTGTCATTGGCTTTGTGTTTTATTTGAAAACAATGTGTATAAAATCATCCTCTCATTTTATTTTTTTCCTATGAGAAACTGAGTCACCTCTTGTGATTCCTAGCCACTAGGGCAAACTTGTCAGAATGCAATTATTAATCTGATTTTAGGCATTTGTTGCTGTCAAAAGACTCTACACAATGGTTTTGAAAAATTTTCCTGACTGGTGGTTCACATTCTAGGCTTTATCAAATGCACATTTTTTTAATATAGTGCAGGTTTCATGGGTTTACAGGGACATTGTGTTCTTATTCAATAACATACTATAATCCTGAAAATAAAATATAGGGCTACTTTTATGAAATGTTTCTTCCTGCTTATATTTCTTACTCCAAAAAAAACCATAAATCATCTGTAAGAAGAGGGTGGTATTTTCTAAATGGGAAAGTCTGTAAAAGAGCTTTGAGAAAATGGAAAAATGATCAGGAGAGGTTGTACATACTTGGAATCTCAGCACTTGAAAGCGAGAAGAGAAATGGTTAAAGTTTAAGGTTATCCACAGCTACAAAACAAGTGTACCTTTCATAGTTCATAATGAAAAAGTAAGGCATTGCGTAGTTAAATATCAGAATGAAGTTAAGACTGAACCATGTCTCACATAGATGCAAAATATCCTCTGAACAACTTCCATACTGATACACACTGGAGCTACAGTGTTTTACATTTTTGCTAGCAACATATACGAGTTTTCTTTTGACCATATTCTTATCTAATTTTGTTGCTACTTGCTTTCTTAATGATAGCCATTCAGACTAGGGTGAGGTGGAATCTCAATTTAATTTTAAAATTTGGTTTCTCTGATAGCTAGCTGTGTTGAACATTTTGTGTTGGCCATTTATGTAATTTTTTTTTTTTTTTTTTTTTTTTTTTTTTTGGTTTTTCGAGACAAGGTTTTTCTGTGTAGCCCTGGCTCTCCTGGAACTAACTCTGTAGACCAGGCTGGCCTCGAACTCAGAAATCCACCTGCCTCTGCCTCCCAAGTACTGGTTAAAGGCATGCGCCACCACCGCCTGTGTAGCTTTTATTTTAAAGATTCATTTTCATTTTTTTGGTATGTGAGTATGTGCGTGCATCTGTACACTTGCATGCAGGTATAAAAGGGGACAAAAGCAGGTATTTTATCCCCAAATGCTGTAGCTACAAATGTGTATGAATCACTGATAAAGGTTGTAGGAAGACATTATGTCCACTAGAAGATTATCAAGTGATATCAACAACCAAGTTATCTCTTCAGAGCCCATGCTTCCTTTTTGAGAAACAGTATTCTCATTTTATTAGTCTATTTAGCAACTGTGCCTAGATATTAATCTGCAAAATACAAGTCAACATGTCATCAAAATACTTGCACATCCATATTTCCTGTAGAAATATTTACAATATCTAAATTATGGAAACAACCGAGCTTTCCAACACGGAGGAATGAATGACCTAAATGTGATGTATATGAACTTTATTTTCAACCATTAGGAAAAACAAAGTTATATTGTTTTTACAGAGAAAAAAAATGCATGCAACTGGAGATTGTAACTGAAAGCAAATCAAGTTAGTCTCAGAAAGGCAAAGCTCTTGTTTTCTTTGTTTTGGGTTGCTAGATTTTGTTATAGACACAAAATTGTTTATGGCTAGAAAACATGAAAGTAGAATCAAACTGAATTATTGTGACACTAGTTTTCACTCCACATCCCCCTAAAGTTTCTGCATAGTTTTATGCAGCTACACAGAAAAGAAATGGTCCTGAGCACTATGGAGTTCAAAACCGTCCTGAAAAAAATGAAGCCTAGCCTCATCCACAGAGCCAGATTCCCAGAGTGCTCAAACAGGACAAGCCACTCTAATGATTCCAAAATCCTTCCAGCAGTCTCCTAAAGCAAAGCCTAAGTAGGTATGATAAAGTGAAAGATAGTGTCACTCTCACAAGTATAAATGTGATACAACTGAAAGCTAGTGAGATGTAAAAGCCACTTTCACTTCTAAGCCTTACTGCTATATGCTCTGGAGGAATCCAAGATCACAGTCAAGAAGAGTTGAGAAAGGTGGAAACATTCAAGGAAATGCTAGGAAGCACATAATAATGGCTTCTCATCCATATTTGGCCTGCAATTTATCTTCCTCTGAAACCTGTATGAGGGATTGCCAGTTTTATCTTGTAGGCCTAAACACACTTCAGATACCCTTACCATGTTTCTGTTTATCTAAGTATCAATAGTTCTAATACACATATTACCTCAAAGGTCAGTACACGTCAATGTCCCAATTTAACCTCAAGTCTGAGTCCTTACAAAACCCAGGTTCAAATATAGTTTTACTATGTAACAGTTCAAGATTTGGGACAAAATATGAGTATGCTTGTAAGGCAATATAAAACCCCGTTAAGAATCAGGAGAATAGAGCTTTGTTAAGAAGATGGAGATGGAGGTTGGGGGCTTAGAGCAGTACTACAGTGCTTGCTTAGCAAGAGCAAGTGCGTGTATTCAGACCTCTGCTCTAAAGAAGAAGGAGAAAGAGGAAAAGGACGAGGAAGAGAAGGAGGAGGAGGAGAAGGCAAAGGAAGAGAAAGGAGAAAGAATTGGAGGAAAAGGGAAGGAAGAGGGGAAATAATAGGAATAGGAATAGGAGGAGGGTATGCAGGGAAGTTTTACTAAAGAGAGAATTTGCTGTGGTTTTATTTCACAGTGCAGCTCTTTAGCAACAAAAAGTAAGAGAGCAAGATGAGTTCTCTGTGCTCTTAAAGAATGAAGCCTATTAATTCTGCTTGGAATGATTGACATCCCATTTCAGGGAAAGCAATCCTTTCTTCCTTTTGCAACCTACAATAATGCTTTTAAAACAGTGAATGTAGCACATGGATTCAAATGGTCTGAGACAGAAAGATAGCTGTCCCTGGATTGTTTTCTCCAAGGGGCATCAATATTAATATAGTCACATTTTTCATCAGGGTGAATTACTAATCTGCAGAGCCCCAAAGAAGGCCTAACTCCAAGCCATCATTTATGGGATTTCACAGTGGTGCATAGCTCTCTTGGGGACAGTATTGCATATCCCTCCCAGACAAAAATCCTAAAGTATTCAACTCTCCATTCCAGTGTGAAGCAGAGTCACCTGGGCAGGTTCAGGAAGCAAGGACACATGAAAGGGTAGAGGGAAAGATGTCAGTCCTCATAGCCTATGAGATTCTCTCCATACATCTTAAATTCCTTCAACACGATGTATCTTTCCACCACAAATATTAATCTTGCTATGTGGAGGGAGAGGAGATATCTGATGATTCTGTGGTTGAGATCATTACAGGCACAGAGCTAAGTCACAACTGAGCTATGGTAGAGAGCTAGAAAAGGGACATGGGGTTAGGAATAGAAATAGACAGTATATTAAGTGCACATAGCCTATTTAAGCCTAAATTTTATGTTAATGATCCATAAAAAACTTGGTGACCCAAGAAGGCAATGGGCTCTTTGCTCATCTTCTCATTGTGGACACATAATAAGCCTCATTTATCTTCTGTTCACTGTTATTATGTCTTTTATTAGTTTGTTTAGGATGGATGGCTGAGTCTGACTTATTTGTGTTGCAAGAGCTCAAGTTATGACCCTATGAACTCCAGTGACAGAATATTCAACTTCTAAACTTCTTCCTGTCTATGCACCTTTTCACTCTCACTATACCGAGGAGCTTACTGCATTTAATTCTATCCCTGGCAGCTCAGTCATCCACTAGCTGCTCACTCAGACTCTCCCCACTCCTTCTTAACGTGTTACCTTATGAGCCACTTTGATAGTCAGCTTTTAATCTACCTACAAAAGCATTCAACCATGATGGGACCATTTATCTTCACAACCTTTTTTATTGTGGGAAAAGGTGTGTGTGTGTGTATGCACATGTGCATGCATGTGGGTGTGCCTTTAATATTTATCTCTGTTATGAAAACTACTTCTATATCCATTTCGATGAAAGAACTATAAAAGAAAGCTGGACTGACCTATTTTAAAATGAAAAAACAAACAAAAATATTTATTGCTCTGTTTATGAGATCTTGAGCTCTTGCAACACAAATAAGTCAGACCATAGGACCTCCTGAGAGATAGACCCAGTTGGCAGTCACAGTACAGTGCTCAGATCAAGTTTGGCTTGTTTTTACAAAGTCTGTGCTGTACAATTATAAATTTTTATAAAATATAATAGACATGTGCTAAAATATAATGTGATGAGTACAATATTTTAAATGTGTCTGTTTGGGGTAAGGATATATCCAACCTTAGTTTGTTCTGATTTTAATAAATATATTCTAGTTGTTTAAAGTATTTTAATGTGTTGAGTTTCACCTCCTACAATTTGTGACTACTGTCATTTCACAGATTATGAAACAAACAAAAGACAGGGATGGAACTGACCCTTGTGTCCTGTGTAGTAGGGCTTCCATGTGAATTTTAGTTATGATCCATCTGGATCCACAAACAGCACTGACCATGAATTGTGAAATATTTTTATATATAAATATGTAAAGCATAAGCATGCATACTACATAATTTATGTGTGTTTCCCCCAAGACCCTCGCTAGACAAGAGAATCAAAAAATAAAAGAAAGAAAAAAGAAAGTAAAGAACAAAGGAAGGAAGGAAGAAAGGAAGGAAGGAAGGAAGGAAAGAAGGAAGAAAAAAGGAAGGAAGGAAGAAATAAATTTTAGAGAGTGTGATTTCAATGACTAAACAGAAGCAGCTTCATCCAGTTTTGAAGTCACCTAAAGAGTATAGATGTCTGCTCACGATGTCACCTGGGCCAGGATATCAGACACCTATACAACATATGTTCATCTCCCTGAACGTATCTCAGAGTAAGTGAGGACTCTTAGCAGTCACAACTCCTGCAGTAACCACTCCACTCTAATAAACAAAGCTTTAAAGAAGTCAATACCTTTATGTTTCTGGAATATTGTTATAGAATGCTAAAGTAGACTTGAGAGGCGGGTACAAATAAACAAGCAGAGTCTACTAAGCTACTTTAAAGCATATGCTTACAAACTCAAATAGAACCCCAGAACACATCTGCAGCAAATAAATTTATACTCTTCCATCTTGCCTATAAATATATCTGCATCACCAACTTGGTGGCTCCCACTTGTGAAAGTGCCCCTGTACCAAGTGCCCCTTTCTTCTACAACTCAGCTGGCAGTTGCTGAATAGAAAACTGAAGATCTCTCTTTAATCCAGGTCCTCAGATTATTGAATGCATATACCTTGACATTCCTCAACCATTTATGTGAGTTGTAGTTTCACCATGATTGTCTACTTTTCTTAGCACTTAGACAGTTATAGAAACTTAATTTGTTCATTGACCTATTCTCTTGTTGAGGAAACTCACTATTGATGTAGTAGTTCTCCATGATCTCATGGAGCTCATGAGTATCTAAACTCAGTAATATATGAGGGATTCAATTTTTTATGGGGATTTCCTGTCTTTGCCTCTGTCTAGAGACTATCTTTTTTCTGGGTAATGTTGCTGAACACAGGTGGCTGGCCTGTTTAAAAAGAGACCTTGTACAGAGTGCAAAGCAAGCCTGTATAACTCAGCATACATAAGCCAACGAGACCTCCAGACCACCTGATAATTTGGTACTTTATTATAAACAATCATCCTTTCTACTTTTTTTTTTATGCTGTGTAAAATTAGCCCTTTCCCCCATATTCCTAAAAAGCCCTTTTATACCATACTCCTAAATTAGTAAAGTAGAATCAATCATCATTTCCACCATATGCACAAATATCTGAACCCTGCTCTCTGTCCCTGCTTTCTGACTCTGCTCCATTTGTCCTCTCATGATAGTTCCCAACAGCCTCTGAGAAAAAAAAAGGGTTGGGGATACACTCTTTCTAAGAAATATAACCAGGCTTAAGGTCATCAAGGATATAGAGACATTGGTTTGTAATTTGTCTTTGTCACTTACAAATTCTGTATTCTGCACAAGTCACATAATTCATCAAGACTCTTTACCTGTAAGATGGATGTGGAACACTGTCACTGTCATTCTAGCCTGAAATGATCAAAGCCTCTTGAGCTATTATCTGCTGTGATAACCTAAAGAAAAACTGAAAAAGATTGGGCCCATTAGGTTTCCATCATGGAGGAGAGGAAGGACACAGGTCGTGTCTCCACTAAAGGATATATGGACTATTAAAAATTACTAGGGAGTGAGAGGCTCACATGGAGTGGCATTTCCTGAAGATATATAGGAGAGAGAGAAAGAGAAAGGGGGTGAAGGAGATGTTCCTCAGTGTTGTAACCACTAATGAGTTGTCAATGAACCTGCAAGTAATCCCTCATAAATATTCAGTAAACTCATTGCTTTACCAAGCTAGATATCAATAAAATTACTTCTTTGTTCTGTTACTGATGCTTTACCTAGGGTGAAAAGATATTTATTTGTCCATCTACCCTAGGAAAGAACCAAAAATACCTCTTTTTAAGTGAATCAGTAGTGTTTTGAAGATTAAATAATTTAATGCATAAAACAAGTACACAAAATTGTTAGCTGCCATTGTCCCTCATTGTTAATTTTGAATTAATTTAGATTAAGAATGATCCCTGATTTAAATGCTCCATTTCTCCCCATGTCTCCTCTCTGCCTGTAGTTTATGATAAGTGGATGATCATGCCTATATCAGCTATGTGTTAATTTCTGTATACCTCTCCTGATTTCTATATGTTCTACTGCCCCTAAAAGGGGCTACGCTTTGTATGTATTGAACAGCCCAAAAATCATGGCGTAGGAAAGCAATGTGGGAAGCATATCTACAAAAGTTTTTAACAGAGTTTTAAAAGGGAAGATGTTAGTTCGCTGATGCAGAATTGTACTCAGATCCTCACAAAAATATTATCACCTTCTAACCACATGCTGTTTAATCTAATATTTAAGGGATATTTGTCCTTTAGGGTTGCTTTTAACCTGTTAGCAGCTTTTATCAAATCATTACCACAACATAAACATACATATAGACATTATTGTATGTCAGAGACACAAAAATACATAAACTAAGATTATGGAGATGTATTAGCACAAGATATAAAAGCTAGGTTCATGGGATATCATAGGCATTATAAGATGGGTTGCATTACTCTCCCAAGAGAGGTTAAATTTAAATAGGCTGAGCACATAGTGTGGCAATTGACTGATTAATTGCCTTAAATGATCAGAAAGTGCATTGTCACCTAGTTTGCAGGTGGAGAAAAGAGACAGTCTCTTACACAGCTAGAGATATTCTCAGACAAATATGTTAACCCAATAAAGATGATAAATTATAGAAAACAGAGAATTTATGCTCATGGTTTAGGCAAGCGGTAGAAGAGAGAACGTTTCTGGTGTGTGCTTTCACTTGGGTGGTTTAGATTCAAAATGTTCATTATTACAAAGTATTAAAATTTGGAGGGTCTCCTTGTAGGTAATTTCAAGCCAAATAATAAAAGCTACTTCTGGGAATGAATCATGGTAGAGTTTGCATGTTTGACCAAACTGCTGAAGAATATATTGATAGCCAATTTGTTGACACTTTTCTGTTTTTATATTAAAAAATATAACAACATACTTTATTAACGATTTGAGCTATGTACATTCCTAGTTGACATATCAAAAAATATTTATCTCGGTGATTTATTTGTTTGTTTATCATTGTTGGCACATTTATTACATTAATTCACTAAACATTATTAAAACTCTACTAATCAGTGGGCACATGATATATATTAGCATACCTATTTTTGCTTTTATCTCTCTTTTCTTTTTTTAAAAATTTTATTGGTTATTTTATTTATTTAAATTTTAAATGTTATCCATCTTCTCTGTTTCCTCTCTGCAAAACCCCTATTTTGTCCTCCCTCCCCATTGCTTCTATGAGAGATCCCTGTGCTCACCCATCCTCTCCTATCTTATTGCCCTAACATTCCTCTATGGTGGGACATTGAGCCTCCTATCCCATTGATTCCAGATAAGGCCATCCTCTGCTACATATGCAGCTGGAGACATGGGTCCCTTTATGTGTATTATTTGATTGGTGGCTTAGTCCCTGGAAGCTCCAGGGGATCTGGTTGGTTGATATGTGGTTCTTCCCATTGTCTTGCAAACACCTTAAGCTCCCTCAGACCTTCCTTTATTTCCTCCATTAGGGTCCCTGTATGCATTCAGATGGCCTGCAAGCATCTACATCTATATTGGTAAGACTCTGGCAAATCCTCTCAGGAGACAGCTATATTAGGCTCCTGTCTGAAGCACTTCTTGTCATCAGCAAATGTATTTGGGTTTGGGAGCATCATATGGGATGGGCCTCCAAGTGGAGCAGTCTTTGGATGGGTCATTCTTTTAGACTCTTCTCTATTCTTTGTTCCTGTATTTCCTTTAAACAGTAGAAATTCTGGGTTAATAATTTTGAGATGGGTGTTTGACTCCATCCCTCAACTGTAGCCATCCATAACCTCTAGATATGGTCTCTACAGGCTCTCCCCCCGCCTTTGTTGTGTATTTTAGCTAATGACATCCCATTGGGGCCTGAGAGACTCTTGGTTTCCTGATGACTGGTACTTTCTGATGGCTACCTCCAGGTCCCCACCTTCCATTGTTACAAACTTCTGTTCAATTTCTTGACCATCTGTACATCTAGTCCATCTACTGCCTCATCTAATCCTGGCCTCTTTTTGACCTTTCTTTGTCTCTTCCTCCCAAGTCCCATCCACCCCCTATATCCAATGATTATTTTTTAATCCTTCTAAGTAGTACTGAAGCATCCAAACTTTGGCCTAACTTCTCCTTGTGATTCATAGGGTCTGTGAGTTGTATCATGGGTATTCCAAGGATTTTTCCTAATATTCACTTATCATTGAGTACATAGCATACGTGACTGGGTTGCCATACTCAGGATGATATTTTCTAGATCCATCCATTTGCCTGTGAATTTTATGATGTCATTGTTTATAACAGCTGAGAAGTACCTAAAGAAATGTTCAACATTCTTAGTCATCAGAGAAATGCAAATCAAAACAATTTTGAGATTCCACCACACACAAGTCAGAATGGCTAACATAAAAAACTCAGGTGACAGCAGATGCTGGCAACATGAGGAGAAAGAAGAAAACTCCTCCACTGCTGTTGGGATTGCAAGCTAGTACAAACATGCTGGAAATTAGTCTGGCAGTTCCTAAGAAAATTGGACATAGTACTACCTGAGGATCCAGCTATACCACTCCTGGGTATGTGTTCAAAAGATGGTCCAACATATAACAAAGATACATGTTCCACTATGTTCATGACAGCCTTATTTATAGTAACAAGAAGCTGGAGTGACGTTTAACAGAAGAATGGATACAGAAAATGTGGTACATTTACACAATGGAGTGCTTCTCAGCTATTAAAAACAATGAGTCACTGAATTTCTTAGGCAAAGTGCTAAAACTAGAAAATATCATCCTGAGTGAGGCAACCCAGTCACAAAAAACACACATGGTGTGCACTCATTGAGAAGTGGATATTAACCAAAAAGCTTAGAATAGCCAAGATACAATTCACAGAGCACATGAAGCTTAAGAAGAAGGAAGACCAAAGTGTGAATGCCTCAGTCCTTCTTAGAAGTGGGGAACAAAATACTCACAGGAAGAAATATGGAGAAAAAATGTGGGGCAAATACTGAAGTAAAGGCCATACATTTATTATTTTTGAAGGGCTGGATTTGCAGAAAGATGCTGATTAAATTTGTCATATAATATCTTGGTTTCTCCATCTATAGTAATTGAAAGTTTTTCTGGGTATAGAAATTTAAGCTGACATTTTTGGTCTCTTAGGGTATACATGACATATGCCCAGTATCTTATGGCTTTTAGAGTCTCTGTTGGGATGTCTGGTGTAGTTTACCTTTATGTTACTTGATGTTTTCCCCTTACTGCTTTTGATATTCTTTGTTTTGTGCATTTAGTGTTTTGTGATAGGAGAAAATTTTTTTCTTGTCGAATCTATTTGGGGATCTGTAGGTGTCTTGTATCTCTTTGTTACATGCTCTTCATGTTTATTTGTTCGCCTTTTGCACTTTTAGTATTGCATTATGAGAACTGCAAAGTCAATGACATGAAGAAAAGTATAAACCATAAAATACAAATATGTAAGTATTGTAGCTTGCGCAATGGTCCTGCACACATCTCAATCAAATCTCATCTTTGTTTTATGCTTTGTCACTTTTTCATGAGCTATGGCTTAGATATTTGTAAATCTTAAAAGTTCTGTGTTAAAATTTAATCAGCAAAAAAGTCATTAAAGGAGAGGACCTGGGAGTTGATGAATCTTGGGTTGAGGATTTTTCACAAATAACAATGGTATATTAGAGAAGAATTACAACAGAAATATATGCTCCTTCTGCCACCTGAGAAGGCTGACAAAGATACTATTCATGGAGCAAAGTGAAGCTCTGACCATGCAAGAAGTATGTTGACACATTGATTTTGGACCACACAGTCTACAAATTTTAAAATGAAAGTTCTTTTATTTATGGACAAACCCTTTTCATGTATTATGTTATAGAATCCTAAACAGAGTAAAAAAACATTCAATATATTCATGAAAATCTGAAAACATTGATTACTCTAAATGGAAGAAAAAGGAATGGAAGAAATTCCCATTGCCTCTGACCACAGAGAAGTAGGCAAATTGACTTTGGGGATTTTAAAAGTGGAAACAAAAGGTGACCTGTTCTCTAGAGTTCACTACTGTCCAGTTATTTTGACATATTCTCTAGAGCCCACCACTCTCCATATTGGTTCTGTGAAGTTTTTCCCTCACTTGTGTCTTCTGCCTGCTGTCTGTTGGCCATCCTCTTGCTTACTGCCTTTGTCTTCTCAGTCATTCTTCTTCAACTCTGTTTATCAACACTGGGTAATAAAGTTCAGCAATCCCTTTGCTCCTCATCAAGTCTTACTTTACCTTTAATCTCAAGACAGTCTACAGCTGGAAATGACTCCTACATATGAAGGGCTCTCATTTCCTGACCCCCTTCTCCCACCAACCACAGAGTCACATGTTGAATTATACCTTATTCTCTCATTTCCTATTTTAAGTGTTCAATCTTATTACTCATTTCTCTTTACTATTAACTTCAAGCATGCCTTGCCCTTAGTCTGTACTTCATGTTTCTCTATAGAGCATTATGGATAACTTTCTCTCTAGTCAAAGGACACTTCATCAATGAGCCTTCTCTGAAAGTAATTCTTGGACTAGAGAGAACTTCAATGGGTAAAAAGGTTTATTATATGAATTTGTGTACCTGAGTTATAATTCTCAGTCCCTGCATAAATAAGTTTAAATATTACCACATATACAATTTCAAATCCCAAAATGTGTAAGTGTTAGAAAAATAATTTAGGTTTGTAATATGTCAGCCTAGGTTATGTTAATTTGAGAGATGCTATCTCAAGGAATAAAATTGAAACACAATAAAGCTGTATATTCCTTGTTTAATTCTAGCCTATACACACACACACACACACACACACAAGAAAGCTACTAGAATCCACCCACACATAATCTGTCTCCTTTAGATACCTCTTCCTTCACTATCTGGTATAAATTTAAGTTCCATAAGATTTCCTGGCACTTATCAAATATTAAATTAATATTTATTCAATTAATAAGTTAATTCATGACAGAACACTTGAATGTAGATGAGTTTGACTCATTTTTTTAGGTTTAATATATTGTATGGTTTGAAAAGAATAACTGGCTACAAATTCAGCATCAAAACTCTAATATTATTTCTGATAATGCTAGGTCATCCTGTTTGGTTCTCCTAATCTTTGGATTTCTGTGCCAGGGTTGTATTGTTGTGTCCTGCAAAAACTCTGGAAAGCATGAGTTTACTTTTATTCCACAAAGGAAATATTGTTTTGCCTTTCAAACAGGCAATTTAGGGCCTAGGAAGATGGCTGACTAATAGAGTACCTCCATACAAACATGAGAACCTAAGTTAGATTCACAAAGTTTGTGTGAAAATCTAGACTCTGTTTCCAGAAGCATGGGTGGAAGTTGGGGGAATATTTTCTTTATTCATTGATCATCCAGTTCAGACAACACACACACACACACACACACACACACACACTCACACACTCTCACAGAGAGAGAGAGAGAGAGACAGATACAGAGAGATAGAGACAAAGAGAGTGAAAGAGAGAGAAAGAGAGATGACTGGGAAAAGGAGAGGGAAAGAGAGACAAAGAGACAGTGATATACAGACAAACAGACAGGCAGACAGACAGAGATAGAGAGGAATGATAGAAAGACAGGAAAAACAGTCATTAATGATAAGAGGAAGGCATACTTGCTTTCTGTGTTCATCTTCTAAGGCATTATTTCTATCACCAGACAGATGAACATACTATAGGTTGAAATCCAATGAGCTTTCCCTAGAGTCAACCTCTAGTTTGCATATCTAGAACAGATAAAAGTATGTGTATGATGGTGAAAGTGCAAAACTTTTCATGGAAAAAACCAGAGGATGATTTCACACAATGCCGAGAACTTGTCAGACTTCCTTGATGGAAACACAGAAAGTAATAGGCAGGGTGAAACCTTGTCCAGGACTGAGCAGCTAATTATAGCATCACATGTCCTTCCTTTTATTTAAAACTAAGCCTCATGACAGAACCACAAAGTTGAATTTGAGTAGGATGTCACTGGATATTTTTATTCCTCATCCTCATACAACCATATTGAATAAATATCCTTTATATTTTTTTACTATTATCTTGTTAATTTTTCAGTTCACATGTGGCCCAACCACATTAGTTAAGGCTGCCAAGGACCAGGGTTTGTCCCTGACTACTCACTGAAAATGCCACTATTATCTGTGGTCACCCTATTGTGTAATGAAGAATTTGAATGTGATACACTTATTTCACCTTACCTATAGGACAGTGGACCATGACAGGAAAATTGGTAAGTTTGAGTGGGTTCAGAGACACTCTCACCCATTCTTGGATATTAGGCATTTCCCTGCCTCTTACCAGATTCCTGACCTGAAACACATTACCACACTCACCACATAGGAATGTGACCAGTGGTCATGTAATCAGAATAAAGTTCTTCATACTAATGAGGTATTTAGATGGGCCCTAAGGGTTAAAAAATATGTTTCCCTTTCATACATTCCTTCCTCCAAAACATTTAATATCTAGTCTACCCTGAGGAAGTGGTATGCACCCATTTTCCATGATGAAGAGTCAACAAATGATAGGCATAAGGATGGACTGTCTTCCTCATCAAGAACTGACCTGGGGACCATGTAAGTAATCATTCTGAGATGAGTAGAGGTAGATTCAGAAAGATTCCTGGGCCTTGAAGTACAGCAATCTAGCTCCAATCTCAGCGTTTCTCAATGGAATAAAGTTGAGAGTGATGTGTCAGGACATGTACGTTCTTCCCATGGTCTAAAACACACACACACACACACACACACACACAGACTTACATTCTCATGCACACATATATATATATGATATTACATATATATGTATACATATACATATATATGTATACATATATGTATATATTACATATATACATATATGTATATATTACATATATACATATATGTATATATTACATATATTACATATATATTACATATATTACATATACATATATGTAATATTTGTAATTTTTATACATATATATATACAAAATGAAATTACAAGCAAATTTTTAGGTAAAAATATTTAATATTGTTAAAATATACTATATTAAACAATCTGCAGATTTAAAAACAACTCTTACTCTGCTAGTAGTTTTGATTATCAACTTGAGATGGATGAGAATCTGTTTTCTCAATAATGTCAGTTATACTGTTCTGTAGGAATGTTTGTGGAGGATAATATTGATTATTTTAATTGAGAAATGAAGATCTACCTACTGTGGATAAAACCATTTACCAGAAATGGGATCTCAGACTTTATAACAGTAAAGAATGCAAGCTGAGCACTAACATTAATGCACTGATTCATTGCTCCCCACTCGTGTTGACAGAAAAAAAATATGACAACTTGCTTCAACAACCCGCTGACTTAACTTCCCACAATTGTAGACTGGAGCCTGAAGTTGTAAATAGAATTTGTCTCCCCTTTCAGTGGCTGTTGCAATTGATTTTACTACAAAATAAATGAGGCTAAGACATTTACCAAAATATTGTATAACTTTTTCTGGGGAGGCATGAGCTAACGCTTGTTACTCCTTATATGGGACTGATGAGAGAAAAAGTTAAACTTTCCATCCATTCCAACATGATATACCAACGTTTATTTAAATTATGTATAGGAACATAAAAGGAGGTTACTTACAAAAATCTTACAAGGTCAGATGTATCATTAAAGATCTTACCTCAGCCTAGGTTCTAATTAATGAAAGGTGCAGTTCTGTAGCTTCGTGCAAATATGCAAGCAGCTTGTCAAGTCAGAGAGTCTCCTTTTCTCAGCAGTCCTTATCAAGACAGTGAGGATCCTCCAAAGTGCTGGACATTTCAGAGAGTTCTTCAGATTTTGACTTGTTTACTTCTTATGACTTAAGTTTTCTAGAATAACATATTTTAGTTTAGGAGGGTGTTTGTTTGTTTGTTTACTTAAGAAGACTAAAGGAAAGTATTTTGACTCAGAGGAAACATCTTTGTAAAAAAATCAATCTCAAATTCATAAGAAACACGGAATTGTAAAGAGCACAGATACCCTTGCTAAAAACTAAATATATTTATTTGTGTTGTGGTTAATATTTAAAAAGGCATGGCCCAACCTGGCTTGTTCTTATTGGGCTGCCATGTTCCTGACTAGGCAAGGCCCAAGGCCATGAGCAGTGGCATGTTCTAGCCACTGCCACTGCTCAGACCAGCCAGAAGCATTGGCCCTGTCACCCACAAGTCGCCAGCATGGGAGATGGCTCTGCCAATCTACCATACTGCCTCCACAATGCTTGGCTGAGTCCAGACCATCCCACCATCCACACAGTACCCATTAGAAATGAGACTCTAAAACTTAATTATTATCCAAAGGCTTTATATATTTAGAAATGTTCAATTAACAAAATGCCCAAACAATTAGAGTTGTTTCCCAATATCTAACCTTAAGATATAAACTGTTACAGAGGACCGTCCTGGACCCGTGGTTCTCCATGGTTCCTACATCTCTCTTCTTCCTCCTAACTCTCATTCTTCTCCTCTTTCTCTCCTCACTCTGCCTACCACTCACACTGCCCAATTGCCAAGATTTATACAAATGTAGTGGAGAAATATCATGCTACAATTTGTTTTGAAAGGTGTATTTCTTTTTATATACTACTAGTATATAAAAACCTTGTATCTTATAAATAAAATTTTATCTGTACAAATAGTGTTAGAAGTGTGTTGAAAATAATCAAAATTTCAAAATATGAAAATTCCAGGGAATAAAGGTTTATTGTTCCTGATTTTTGAAATTTCTAACATGCTAGAAATTTGAAAATATGAAATTGAATTTGTTATATTTTTAATGCTAAAGTGTGTCTTTACTAATGAATAAAATTAAATATCTTTTAATCAAATTACATTTACATTTTAGCATGTAACACCATCTGAAAACATGTCTTCCATAATATAACCTCTCTCAATGCTAAATAACTAGAGTTTGATTATTATACTATAACTAGTGTTCAACCCTGTCCGGTCTTTGAGTTGGAGTCAAATATTGCTTCAGTACATAGAAAGCACCAATTATAGCTTTCAAACTTTAATTATAGAGACAGCAAATTACCTCGATGACCCCTAATTTCTCAGAACATTGGAATATCTGTCTTTAGCCTTCTAGCCCAGAACCATCTGGCAAACCTTTCATGGAGGAGAAAATATGAAATACCATCATACCATATTTTAACAGCGCTTATTAGTTTACTATTCCACCTGTTTTATTATTTTTTTCAGTATATCATCTGCAGATGATATAACCAATTTCTGTTCAGTGGCTTCCTTGACACAGTAAACAACCTTGCCTGGAGGTAAAGATGCTTGATTCTTTTTAGAAGGAGAATGGGAAGGCTATAAGGAGCAGACATGTATGTTTTTCAAAAGACATAACATTAAATGTTACATTTGGTGGATTTCTGATGTTGTTAAGACTATTTACAGAAAGTGTCTCTGAACTGTTAAACCTTAACTCCTCTCAGCCATTTCATTTTGAGTAAACTAACAACACTTTAATATAATTAAATCCGAACCTAACATAACCATGAGTTACTATCTAGCCTTTAACTTGTTACTTAATCATCTTAAACAGTCCTCAAAGCAGCTACTAGAAAGTTGGGGTCTAAACTTCATATTCTTAAATGAGTTTCATAGAAACAATGTCTATCTAAAGGAAAAATGTTAATCTCAAATTTTGTATCTATAAAGAATTTATACCAATGAATACATTTAATCTGTATCAATATAAACTCTGAACCAATATAAGTAATTAATTATAACTTCAATTTGTATCAATTATAATGATTTCTATCAATTAAGATTGTGGTTCCACAAAACTTTCTTCAAGAATAAAATTAAGTAATCTATCCTATCTATTTCCTCCATGTTATAAATTGCGGCCAGCCTCAATTTATTCTTTAAAATGAGAACTTATATATAATTTGTAAAATAACCATTCCCAGAAATCCAAACCTAGGGAATTGATGACTCTCTATGGCTTTTTCCTGGTGAATAGGAGTGATGAGAAAATCTAAAGTGGTTGTGGAGGGATAGACAAATTATAAAAACTGGTTACACTTAAGAAAGCTAGCTTTATCATCTGTTATCCAGTTTCTGCATGTTTGGAAGGTCCAGAATTTGACTGAAGTTCTGACTGGATCCATATGTAAAGTTGGATGAAGCAAGGTTATCTGGAATCAGCATCAATCCTAAGGCTGCTCTGGAAGTAAGTGTCTGGACAGCTTCAGGAAGCAGAGGGCTGGGACATCATCAGGTCAGTTCAGCATCTCAGTTGATGAATCTTAACCGAGCTATACATTCTGCAGTATGTGAATCTCACAACAAAAATGTTATGCCCATTAAGATTTTTGTATGAATTTTGCAGTGTACACAGAGCAGTTAAGGATGGAATTCTGCTCCTTGTTTGAGCAGGTAAAAGACAGCTGTCTTTTTTATGAGTTAATTTTATCAATGACCATTTGTAATAAGTTTTCATTCATGTCATGTGAAGTATGGCATGATGGACCTTTACCTGTTCTGTTTGATTTTATCAAGCTTTTATTCATCTTCAGGGTATCTTTTACTGAAATGTCTGATCCATATCACTCTGGATGGTGTCCAGATCCTATTTTCCTTTTCTATTAACACAAATGCAGAACCTTTCTCTCAAAATAGAATATCCTTGTTCCAGTAACCAGGATTCCACCAAACTCATAATCACACTCATTTTGAAAACTAAAACAATTCAAAGCAAATAAATCCAATGCCAGCAACATTCAAAGGCCCCAAGAAATTGTCTTGGCAAGACATTTACATGTCTTTAATAATTTGTTCATTTATTACCTCTCACTTTTCTCTTTTGTGGAGCTGAATACCTATTGTGTCTGACATCTGCCTCTCTGCCTCTCATATTAAGTACTTTGTATCAGTTTCAAACCATGGAAAGAAAACCCCATGTATCTCAGACAAAATCTGTATATTCTCTCTTATCCGTAAGAACAATTAAATTAGATTTACAATTCTCTATCATTTATACTGTGGCTGTAACCAGGTAGATATATTGTTTGCTTCTTACTGTCTCCTAGAGAGTGGCATGGGGTAAATACCTGCCAGCACTGTGTTGGTTTGTTTCAGTTTCATGAGCTGGAGCCATGTGACTAGACTCTGCTGCTCTGAGAAACCAGTCTTCCATTTCCCCCAACACTTATTACATGATATCAGTATGTGTATAATCCATATGATAATTTTTAATTAATAGTGAATTATTACCTTCCACATTGCATGACTATTGTAGTGTGTAGTTCTGAAAGGGTTAATCATTTTCAAAAACTCCTAACAGACAGAGCAGAACCAAGAGTGCAAGTCAGCTTGGTCATGAGCTCTGTGTTTCAGGAACTTGGCTAACCACAAGATAGATGGTTGATTACAAATAGGCTCTTAGAGAATAGCCTATACAAAATGTTCCCCATGACTGTTCCTTGGACCCTGTCACAAACTGAATAATGGGCTGGGACTTTCCACAGGTACTCTCCAATAACCCTCCTTTACTCCCCCTGGGTTGTAATTTTCTCCCTGAGTTGTGGTTTTGGGCTTTAAATTCTCTCTGTCTCCAAAGCCCCAGGGCCAGACCCCACAGCCCCTACATGGGTCATGGGTCTTGACCTCAACATGTTGATCAAAATATACCTCTTACTGATTACATCAAGTTCAGAGTCTTCTGAGTTACTGGGTGGCCGTGAATTCCTGAGGCTTGGGTGAGGTCCTCCCTTTGTGGGGGCCTTACAGTTCCTATTACCCCATTTTAATCTCTGCATGGACTATGCTATCAGCTTCCACCAATAAGCCACCAATATCCATAGAAGAAATACACCCCCTCCACACACACACACATTAACTTATTTTTAATATGCTTCTGAGCTCAATGGCCAGACACTACTAAGCCTTTTGTGGATAATGGGCCATTATCTTCACTCCCAAATCAATAAATCTAATTCCATCCTCAACTTAGTTGCTCAGTTACACTTACTCCCAGTTCAACACCTTAAATCTGCACCCAGTTTAGTTTACATTTCTAATCTCCCAACTGCTACTCATGGCCCAGTCTGAGAAGTAGTCAATGGCCACTCTACCAAAGATGTCACAAGGCTGGTGACTCTCCCTCCAAAAGCATGGCAAATCTCTTCATCTTCTGCATCTGCTAGCTGCCTCTGAGAAACTACATTCTCAACCCAATCATTGTCTGGTAGCATCTTTATTAATCAACCAAGAAGTAACTGGGGAACAGACCCTTCAGCATTTATTCCTGATCAGAGCATCTGGACTACCCCCTATATTTGTAGAAATGATAACAAAAATGTGAACTGTAAAAGCAAAAATGGATATATCTGGACTATATCAAATTTAAAATTGGGGGGAATTAAAATAATTATCAAGAAAGGGAAAAAAACCTACAAAACTAAATATTTGTATTTTAAACATTTAATAACTATTGAATATACATGAATACATAATGAACTCCCATTTAAAAGCAAAAGAGAAGCATCTCACATTTTAGATTAGTGAAGTATTCCAATAGCTTTTTCTACAAAGACAGTACAAATAGTGAATAAACTGCAAACAACCTGTCTAACCACAGTGAGACCACTTACTGTCTATTACAATAATACCTTCTGGTGGTTCTAATGAGTAACGTGCCCCCATAGGCACATGTATGTGAACATGTATTCCTCAGCTAATGCTTTTTGGTGAGATTATAAAACATTTAGGAGTTGTAGGTTGTTCAATAAGTATGTTTCTGGGAACAGGTTTTGAGGTTTTATGACTTAGCATTACTTGCTTCCTATACATGAATAAAAATGGATCAGTTGTCTTCCTGCTCCTTTGATCATGATTTTCACTACCTGTTGTTTCTCCTTCCCCACCTTAATGGACTTTATCCAACTAGAAACACAAGACAAAATTAACCTGTTTCTCCTCTGCTTTGACTTTGATTGTGACATTTTATCATGGTAGTTAAAAAATGAAGTAATACTGGTGATTACAGAGAGAAAATGAGAAATGTTGACAAGGACTTTTAAAAATATATGATTCTTGTACACTGCTTTTGCAAATATAAAAATAGTTTAGCTACTGAGGGAAAATTTAGTTACTTAAAAGTTAAATATAGGTGGGGCTAGAGGAAAGGAGTCAGTTGGTAAAACTCTTGTCATACAAGAATGAAATCTTAAGTTCAGTCCCCCAAAACCCATGTCAAATAACCAAGAAACAGAGTGTGCTTTTAATCTCAGCACTGAAGAGGTAGAAAATAAAGTGGATCTCTATGGCTTTACTGCATATACTTGGACCAACTTGCATAGCAAGCTTGCTGGATGGCATCTGAGAAATGACAATCTTGATAATCCATTGACATCCATATGATTATGTATACACATGTGTGCATACATGTAAACACTTATGTACTTGTATACACACATATGCATATATGGAATATTAACTCAATGGTAGTATATGGTGTTATCACAAATAAATCAAACTATAGCAGAATTTGGTATTCAAAAATGTGAAAGTAGGTTTAAATAAACCTTATCAAAGATTAGTTAGCATATCTAGAAAAACATAGATTATGCTTAAAAAGCAAAATTTAAAAAGATAGATATAGCATTCATTCATAAGTTAAAATTTCTATAACAGGAAAGTACTTTCTTTTCAAACACATATGAAGCTTTGCCAGAATGAATCATGTGTTAATCTACTAAGGAAATTTCAGCAAATTCTCAATGGAAAAATCAAAAAGGCTACATTTACTGCAAAACTCAATCAAAGGAGACAATAGCAACTTAATTCTACTCCAAAAAAATCTATATGCCTGGTTGATAAGATCATGTGTTTAATTAATTACTAGGCTAAAGAAAAAATCAAAATTAAATCTTCAACCACAAACATTTTAATAAGTCAAGGCAGAATATTGCTTCCATAGTTCCAACAGAGAAACACCAAATACTAACCTAACATAGAGTCTACACAGGCTTCCAACATGTGAAATTCATCAATTTCCTAATTAATCAAACAAACCCAGCCATAGAACTCAAGATGCTTCGAATCAACTGTATCGCCAATAGTTGAAGTCATTCAGATTTGACAAGTCTTATATTTTATTAGTGAAATCAACTTCCTTTCTCTTACTTTTATTTTCTCATTTTGTGACTATACTTGTATGGTGTGTGTGTGTATATATATACACATATATACGTGTATATATATATATATATATATATATATATATATATATATATATATAAATTAATACATATGCATTTCATTATATATTTATGCAGGGATAGGTCCATATGTGTGCATTTGCACAGATAGAACTGACACTGTGTGTCTTCTTTGATTGCCCTTCACTTTGTTTACAAATTCAGGGTCTCTTGCTGAACACAAAGTTTGCCAATTCCCCTAGTCTAGCTTGCCAGGGGAGCAGCTGTCTCTACCTACCATGTATTGGAATTATAGGTGGCTATTATGTCTTCCTAGCTTTTGTATGAGGGCTATAGTTCTAAACCACAATTCCAATGCTTGCATGATATTTGATTATGTACTGAGTAGTCTCCAACACTATCTGCCCAACAACCAACTTAAGAAATAACTCCAGAGTTTGACTTCTAAACTTTCAAATTGCAGTTGGAGAGATGGCTCAGTACTTACTGCCCTCAAAGAAGATCTGTGATCAGGTTACTCCACCTACAAAGTCATTCACAACCGTCTGTTCTCCAGTTCTTGGATCCAATACACTATGCTAGCACCAGGTACATATTGAGTATACATAAACTCATGCAATCATACACACCTATGCACCCAAAGTAGTAGTAGTAGGAATAATAATAATAATAATAATAATAATAATAATAATAATAAAAAATTTAAAAATATTTTTAAATTATAAGATTTTTCAAAGTTATTATAATGGGAAAATAGAGTATTATATCGATCCTGACCCTAATTTTTAATAGAACGTTATATGAATTCCATGAAGATTGTAACACATTATGATAAAATAAGCTTTGTATGAGATAATTCTGTTTAGATTTAAGCTAACACTAGTTTGCTGACAACATTTAAGTTAAGCAAGTCTGAGCTGTGCTGTTCAACACATTAGTGGCGTACATGTATTTTGTAGTTAAACTGTGTTCATATTAGTGTAGCAAATGTACTTTGGAAGCAAAACTGGGTTTAGTTTATACTAGCCTTATTATGATATAACCCTACTGTGAGTTGAGACACTTCTGTACTTTATTACAAGTAGACATAACAATAATGAAAAATGGAGACAGTGAACAGAGAGTTGCTTTACTACTTGGGCACTCTTCTCAAACCACAGAAATAAGATAAGATATACTCATGGTATAATGCCTGCAATACAAAGAACTTTCAACGACATGAGTCACAAGACCCTCATTTCACTTAGTGTTCTATGTATATAGTTTCACCCATGTATACTTCCTGTAGATAATTTTCTTATGAGCCTTTGAGGCAGACTAAAGGATTAACCCTCTGCTAACCCTACTTACCTTATTCTGCTTAACCCTTTTCAAACTTCTGATACTCACAAGAAAATCAACCATTCAATAGATCACCATCTCAGGAAGCAATCCCTAACACAGTAATGACTCTGAAAAAATAATAATTCTGAATTGCTTTGATGGATGAGAAGGTCTTTCAGGTCTGAGACTTTCTTCACAGAAGCTCTGTTAGTCTTTCTCTGACCCTTGCAGAACCTAGAATGGGTGAGGAGGCATGGTGGAGGTAGGGGTTGAAAGGGGAGTTCTAACAAATCTCCTAAATTTCTGCTTCCTCAGACTCATAGCCTCCCCTTTTTCCTGAAGAAAACGCTTCAGTTTTGAAAAGATTCTATGCAATATATTTCAACTAATGGTCTTACACACATGTTTTATTCATAATCATAATAACTACATGAAGCTGGGTTTCCACATTTTATGAATTATTTTATATAATTCAAAATGACTGGAGAACAGATGTCTAACACAAATAATGTTATCAGTTGTCTTGCATTAAAAAAAAGAAACTTGGCTCCTATCACAGACAGGGAGACACAGACATGCCCTATATGCAAAAATATGAAGAGAAATTGCAGACATTAGTTGATTTCTGATAAGTAACAATAGATGGACACAGCATAAAACATAGTTTGTTTTTGCCATGCTCAGGTTCTAAGCCTTCAGTTATAACCACACACACACATTTAAACTTAGAGATAATGTGTTTTCTATTCAGTTTATTCTTTAATCTCTAAGTGGCTATTAGAAACCTTATCAGTAATATGATGTATTCAGTCTTTTCATTACAGAAAAATATTTTCCTGAAAAGTCAAAAATTACATCCTATCTCTTTCTACCAAACTGCAGGAAGCTGGTCATTTACAAACCTAGACATAATGGAGGTATTTCCATCTATCAGCAGTCAAAAAAGTTCAATAAAAGGCAAGAAGACATATACATCATTGCCTCCCCATGTTCCACACATGACTGCAAATTAGTACCAGTTTCTCAAAAGTTTTGAGACATTTCCTCATCTCAAAATTATCATGTAACAAATCTCTGGGAACATCAGATTTAAAATGAGAACACAGCTGTAAAAAGGACCTCTAACCCTTAGTATTAAAAGTTGAAGTCAGTTTCTTCCACTTTAACATGTCTTTGCAAAAAAAAAAAAAAATTGGCATGTTCCCTTATGTGTGCATGTGAGGAAGTGGTGTGTGCAGCTGCAATCCTGTGGAGATCAGGAGACAACCATTTTTGGTCCTCACTTTCCTCCTTGCTTGAGACAAAGCCTTTTGCTTTCTAGCACAGTGTATACCAGGCTGGCCTACAAGCTTCTGGGATTTTTTCTGTTTCTGTTCTCACATACCCTGTGGAACACCGGAATTACAAGTTCATAGATTTTAGAAATCTTCTCTCAAATTCTAAAATTTTCATGGCAAATACTTTAGCTGGTGAACCATCTACCCAACATCAATAACGTTTTTTAAAAGGAATGATTTTTGCATAATTATTTATGTGACTAATAATGTAATTAACTCTTCTGCCATGTAATTATAACTTACTAGTTAGAAGTGAATATAATAATGTTTGTTTTCAAGAAAATTATATCAATACATGTTATGAGTTTAATAACTTGACAAGAAAAATAATTTTAGATAATTTTTGCATTACATATGTATTTATAGATAATTGGATACACGAACACACACACACACACACACACACACACACACACCACAGCACATGTGTACAGGTCAGTGGACAACTTGGAAGAGACAGTTATTATCCTCTATAATGTGGACCTCAAGAATTAAACTCTGGACTTTATTCTGGAAAATGTGGGAAGCAAGACTCATGTTCTATAATTACATAGTGAGAGAAAAGCTATTTTTACTATATCATTTTGCAGAAAAAGACATAGTACAGAGAAAGGTCAAAAATGTTTTGCATGTTGATATGACACAAGACACTGATTTTTAAGGCTCTGATGATAAGAAATTCCTGTTCTTTTTTTCCCCCTAGCCTAGTACATAGTGGAGTGAAAAATCTCTGCATAGCACAGATCCATTTCCAAACTCCTCATCCTATTGGTTCAAGTCTTAAAGGCTTATCTAATGAATACTTGGGCCTTGAGATTACTCCTTCTTTTGATTGTTGGCTCACCCACAGAACAAACTGCTGAGAGATTTCCAACTCTCTGAGGAGTTGTAAGATAAACAAGCTTCAGTCGGTCTTAGGGTAGTGGAGGGTAGCCAGCAACTGCTGCTTATCTACTATGCTTTGATGATGTCTAAGCAGACTTGCCACCAAAAATAGTTCCAAGAAAATGTATTTCTTGAAGCCCCAAATACATTTGTACTCTGAGTTATCTCGGTAGCTCTAGATACAAACAATGTTTTATAAAATAAAAGAAGTTAGCTTTCTATTTTCAGATGTCTTATGACATTACCCAAGAGGCTTTCTGCTTTATAGGGGAGGATGCTGAAAAGGAATAAAAGAGAGTGACAGCCTAAGTTCAAGGATGTGATATGAGAGTTACCTATAGTTTTACTGTAGCTTTTTCTTCTTTGGACATGCTATTGTCCTTTGGCCACTTTTCCTTTGAATATTGACCAATTGCCCTTTTGGAGAAGAAATTGTTTAACTTTAGTAACCATGGCAACAAATGTTAGAATACACTAATAGGTGTATTCTAGATGGCTAGATAGGTGATGGTAGTGAATATGTTAATAGTCTTTAAAAAGAGGTAGGTTTGAGGTCTAGCCATTACCTTCCCTTCTGCCCTTCCTCAGACTCAAGTATTCTTAGAAAATGCTGGAGTATATAGAAAGTTTATGATTAATGAAAAGGAAACTTTGATGATGAGGCCATCATCAAAGACTCTGTAGGGAGGTAGCCGTTTTGTGATCCTCTACATTTCTCTAAGTAAACCCACTGAATAGAATTATTCCTTTGGTCAGTCACTGGTTCCTTATCTTAGATGAAAAGGGGTTGGTTCCCTTCTCAGGAAAAGTTTTAAAAGAACCTCTTGATGGAATCTGTCATGAACCACTTGTCCCTCTACATACAGTGATGATGTTCCAAGAAGAACCCTGATATTAGCTGACTATCATTTCTTTAGAAAATGGTAATTTGAATAACTGGACCATATTTTCTTTCTGTATATGTGTGTGATGATATGTGAGTATGTGTGCCTTTGTGTGTGTGTGTGTGTTTTTGTGTGTGTGTGTGTGTGTGTGTGTGTGTGTGTGAGAGAGAGAGAGAGAGAGAGAGAGAGAGAGAGAGAGAGAGAGAGAGAGAGAGCGCTCAGGCATGCATGTAACAAAACATTTGTCCACACCCTGTGCTTGTATAAAGGCCAAATGACAAATTTGGGTATGAGTCTTTGCCTTCCACATGATTTGAGTTAAAGTGTTTTAGTACTGCATGCAATAGGCTAGCTGCCTTTTTGAGATTCTCTTCTTTCCTATGTCCTCTTGACCTTGCACTAAGAGTACTGGAATTACATATTGGTGGACACCTCTGCATTTTCATAGGTTCCTGTAATCCAAACGCAAGTCTCATGGTTGTGTGGCAAGGCTTTACCCACAAACCATGTTTCCACCTCATATTTCATATTCTAGAATATTTTCTACTTTGAAAACTATTCCAAAGTTGGCCACCCATTTTAATTTTAATACAGAAACATGAATACATTAAAGCTATCAATTTGTTATAAGCTACTGACAAGACCTAATTCAGGTCTTACTTTCTCTATAAGGTTTTCTCATTGTCACAATTGTTTCCCTGTTGAATTTTCCATGATGCTTGGTAGAACAATCAATAACAGGCGACTGAGTAGTCTATAGAAAATCTCCAGGTTGTGCCGTTGCGAGCTGTAGTCCCTTCAGCCGGTCAAGAGTTATACCCTGACTGTAATTGGAGAAGCCAGTGGTGCTGCTGGTGTTTTTCGGAGGCAGTTCAAGTTGAATCATTAATTCTGCTAAGGTGTAAACTTCCAAGATGTCAAAAACAAACAAATCCAAGTCTGGGTCTCGCTCTTCTCGCTCAAGATCTGCTTCCAGATCTTGGTCTCGTTCGTTTTCAAAGTCTCTGTCCCGAAGCCGATCTGGATCTGTCTCTCGTTCAAGGAAGTGCAGGCTGAGTTCTAGGTCTCGTTCCAGATCATATTCTCCAGCTCATAACAGAGAAAGGAATCACCCTAGAGTGTATCACAATCAAGATTTCCGAGGTCACAACAGAGGCTACAGGAGGGCCAGTATAACTGAGGTGGCTATGGAAACTACCGTTCCAATTGGCAGAACTACCGGCAAGCATACAGCCCTCGTCAGGGCCGTTCTCGATCCTGGTCCCCAAAGAGAAGGTCCCCTTCACCACGGTCCAGGAGCCACTCTAGGAACTCTGATAAGTCATCCTCTGACAGGTCAAGACGCTCCTCATCTTCCCGGTCGTCCTCCAACCACAGCAGAGTTGAGTCATCTAAGCGAAAGTCTACAAAAGAGAAAAAGTCCTCTTCCAAGGATAGCCGGCCCTCTCAGGCAGCTGGTGATAACCAGGGAGACGAGGCTAAGGAGTAGACATTCTCTGGAGGCGCCTCTCAAGATATAAAAGGGTCTGAGAGCTCAAAGCCATGGCCAGATGCCACCACCTACGGCACTGGTTCTGCATCACGGGCCTCAGTTTCAGATCTGAGTCCCCGGGAGAGAAGCCCAGCTCTCAAAAGTCCCCTCCAGTCTGTGGTGGTTAGGCGAAGGTCCCCACGCCCTAGCCCTGTGCCAAAACCTAGTCCTCCACTTTCTAATGCATCCCAGATGGGCTCAGGTGGTGCTGGATATCAATCTGGAGCACATCAAGGTCAGTTCGACCATGGCTCTGGGTTTTTGAGTCCATCCAAAAAGAGTCCTGTGGGTAAGAGTCCATCAGCCACTGGCTCTGCATATGGTTCATCTCAGAAAGAAGAGAGCGCTGTTTCGGGGGGAGCAGCATACTCAAAAAGGTATCTGGAAGAGCAGAAGACAGAGAATGGAAAGGATAAGGAGCAGAAACAAACAAATGCTGAGAAGGAGAAGCTGAAGGAGAAAGGGGGCTTCTCTGATGCTGATGTCAAAATGAAATCTGATCCATTTGCTCCCAAGTCGGACACTGAGAAGCCCTTCCAAGGCAGCCAGTCACCCAAAAGGTATAAGTTCCGGGATGACTTTGAGAAAAAGATGGCTGACTCCCACAAGGAGGAGATGGATGAGCAAGATAAGGACAAAAGTAAGGGAAGGAAGGAACCAGAGTTTGATGATGAGCCCAAGTTTATGTCTAAAGTCATAGCCAGTGCGAGCAAAAACCAGGAGGAAGAGAAGCCAGGCAAGTGGGAGAGCCTGCATGCAGGGAAGGAAAAGCAGAGGAAAGCAGAGGAGCTGGAGGAGAAGCCTTTCACAGAGATATCCCGAAAGGAGGAGTGTGGAGGGTCCAAGAGGAGCGACAGTGGACACCGGGGCTTTGTGCCAGAAAAGAATTTCCGGGTGATTGCATACAAGGCAGTCCAGGAGAAAAGTTCATCACTTCCCCCAAGGAAGACCTCTGAGAGCCGTTACAAGCTGGAAACAAAGGAGACTTTTCCTCAGGGAAGTCTTCCTTTTCCATTACTCGGGAGGCACAGGTCAATGTCCGGATGGACTCCTTCGATGAGGACCTTGCACGACCCAGTGGCTTATTGGCTCAGGAACGAAAGCTTTGTCTGGATCTAGTCCATAGCAACGAAAAGGAGCAGGAATTCCGGTCCATTTTCCAGCACATACAGTCAGCTCAGTCTCAGCGTAGCCCATCAGAATTGTTTGCCCAGCACATAGTGACCATTGTTCATCATGTTAAAGAGCATCACTTTGGATCCTCTGGAATGACATTGCATGAACGCTTTACTAAATACCTAAAAAGAGGAAATGAACAAGAAGCAGCTAAAAATAAGAAAAGCCCAGAGATACACAGGAGGATAGACATTTCCCCCAGTCCATTCAGAAAGCATGGTTTGACTCATGAGGAATTGAAAAGTCCACGAGAACCTGGCTACAAGGCTGAGGGAAAATACAAAGATGATCCTGTTGATCTTCGTCTTGATATTGAACATAGTAAAAAACATAAGGAGAGAGATCTTAAGCGTGGTAAATCAAAAGAGTCGGTGGATTCCAGAGACTCTAGCCACTCAAGAGAAAGGTCAACTGAAAAGACAGAGAAAACCCACAAAGGATCAAAGAAGCAGAAGAAGCACCGCAGAGCAAGAGACCGGTCTAGGTCGTTCTCCTTCTCTTCCCAGTCATCTCACTCCTACAAAGCAGAGGAGTACCCTGAGGAAGCAGAGGAGAGGGAGGAGAGCACCTCAGGTTTTGACAAATCCAGATTGGGGACCAAAGACTTTGTGGGTCCGAATGAAAGAGGCGGCAGAGCTCGGGGAACCTTTCAGTTTCGAGCAAGAGGGAGAGGTTGGGGCAGAGGAAACTATTTTGGTAACAACAACAACAACAACAACAGCAACAATGATTTTCAAAAGAGAAGCCTGGAAGAAGAGTGGGATCCAGAGTATACACCCAAGAGCAAGAACTATTACTTGCACGATGACCGGGAAGGCGAGGGCAGCGACAAAAAAAAAAAAAAAAAAAAAAAAAAAAACCTCCAAAAACAA
The DNA here is from genome assembly GCF_011762505.2 of Arvicanthis niloticus. NCBI lineage: Eukaryota > Metazoa > Chordata > Mammalia > Rodentia > Muridae > Arvicanthis > Arvicanthis niloticus. Next base: position 78,656,155 of record NC_047667.1, on the reverse strand, counting down.
TCCAAACAATCCAACCCTCTTCCTCATAATGCAGGATTTTGTCCTAGGAAGCTATCACTCTGCAGGGACATTTACTGAGATATATTGTGAACAAGGGGCTCTTGTTCTCTGTCATAGTACAAGGTAGACATTTTCACATAAAGCCCTTGTACATAAGCCATATCACCTGAAGGCAGAATCTACCTTTGGATTCACAGATTCCTGAAATACATACTGAGAATAAGGGAAACAAAGAGCTTAGAACAGATTTTGTGCCACAAAGTAGTAATTGTCAACTTGACAGTATCTAGAAGGATTATGTTGATTATACTAATTGACATGGGAAGACCCACACACTATGATTGTCAACATGACCTGGGTGGGATACTGGACTATGAAGTGGAGAAGGGGAGATGAACATTAGCATGCATTCAGTGTTCTCAGTGATCAGATTGCAAGTATGATATGACCAATGGCTCCATGACACCTTGAATTTCTGACCTATAAGACAGAAAAAAACTTATTCTCCCTTATTTTGACTTTTGTCAGTGTTTTATCACAGAGAAGAAGCTCAGCAACATGCTAATCTAGCTCTGGACTTCCTCTGTTCTCTCTACTTACTAACTTGATTCTTACCTCTGTTGTTTGTGAAGATCTCTACTGTCAGACCACTTCACTCTGATATAATAACAAGGTGTGAACATCATTATTCAAAATCTAAGTAAGATTTTACCCTTTATATAATGATTAAATTTTTTTCAAAAAATTAGAAATTGTATCCTTATGCCATAGTGATTGATTTTGTTTTAGTTTATCATTGTACCAAGGTCTAAATGTTTATAGAAAGAATAGAGGTGTTATCGCAACCCTTTCTCTCAGATGATCTTAAAATTATTCATTGAAAATTTCTTACACTAATATAATGTTACCCATTTGTCTATCACCATTTTAATTTCCCCTGAATGTTTCCAAATTCAAGTCATTTTTTTAAAGAAAAAACCCTACAACATCCAATTACCACTGCCCATATGTGCACAGGTATGATTATCTACTGGAGGACGAGCAACTTATCAGAGTTTACACCACAGGTGGATAATTTTCTCTCTTCCTGCAGCAATCAACTTCCTTGAGCTCACCTATTAGAGATGGGTCCTTGCAAAACCCTTCACATCTATCCTAAAAGTTCTTCCTTTTCATGGTTTAATATCATGAAAATCCTGTGCAGACTAATAAACTCATGGATTCAAAAGCCATGCTATTTGCAGAAAACAATATTTCACAACACTCTTCTTCACCATCTGTATTTAAAGACTTTTCACCCCTTCTTCTATTATACTCCTTCACCTGCTCTTCTTATAGACACCAGTCATACACCTCCTAAGTAATGCATTGCTCAATTACAAATATTAAGGAGACTTACAGAAGATCTTCAGCCCTCTACAGAAGAGCTCTATGTGGCACACCTACTATCCATACTATACATTCATACTGGTTATGTTTAGGAGCACAGGACTAAACTCTGTGTGAGGAAAGGCCTTAAGATTTGGTATTTCTCCTATCCTGACCCAAAATATTAATGCTTGATTCTAAAAACATGATAAGAGTTCAACATATTCTCTGACCTCTCGCTTTACTCTACACATTTGATTTACTTTATACTGTAAAGTCCATGGAAAATTACCCCCTGACCCACTACCTTCCAAGTAGAGTGAGGCCACACAGTCCCAAGAAAAATCACAAATCCCTCCCTTTCCAAAAAGGGTGAAGTCACATGGTTTCAAGAAAAATCTTGGGTTATTGGACATATGGAGCTATCTGACAACAGATAGCTCCCCATTAAGAGTGTCCCCCACAGCCCATCAATGCCAACGGACCAGTTTATCCCAAAAAAACCCTGCCTTTTTCAAGCTGTATATATGCGTCTGCCTGAGTGCATTCTCGGTCGCTTCTCCTGAGAGAGCAAGCAGCTTCAGTGCATTGGACTAATTAATTAAATCCTCTTGCAATTGCAGAAGTTTTCCTACACAAGCTTCCTTCTTGGTGTCCCGGTAGTGTAAACTTTTGGGCTCCACAATACTTATGGAAGTTTTCCCCCCTTGTCACCTGTGTCTGCTGAAACCATCCCAAGTTTTACCTCTGTGTCTCCTATGATATAGAACAGTTTCCCTATTCCTCTTTACAGTTTTTGATTTCTCATACACAATCATCATGGTCTCCAAAGACCTTGTGCAGCTTAATATTAATAGTCAACTTGACAAGATCTAGAATCACTTACACAAACTTCCTTGCAAATCTTAAATATATTTCTAGATTGAGTTAGTTGAAATGAGAAGACACACTCTAACAATTATAGTCAGTGATATTCTATGTCTGGGGTCCCAATTTTTTTTTGTTTTGTTTTGTTATATAGTGGAAAGACATGAGAACCAGCATTCATCATTTTGTGATTCTTGACCTTGAAATCAATGTGACTCAAGATTTTTTGTAGCATCCAGCAGCCAGGAACGAACTGGGTTCACCTGAAAGAGGGCTGAAAATGAAAAGAGTTGGAGGGGTGAAAGAATCATGAAGCCAAGACAAAGTTCTCTGACCAAGGCTCAAAGTTTAGTATTCAGAACTTGTATATATAGGGAAAGTCCCTCAGAACCCACCTTTGTTTCAGCTGGATTATGTTGCAAGGCAAGGTCAGTGGGCAGTCTATTCTTGAACGTTCCTGTAGGAAGTTGTAAGTGCAGCCAGGGTGGATGAGTCCAGCTAGGTCCTGTTACAGTAGGTCTATTGTAAGCAAGGTCGCTCCAGGCTGCTCAAGAGTGGGAAAGGGCACAGTTCTTGCAACTATTACTTCCATGGCAAGATGTACTATACCATCAATCTGTGAATCCTCAAACTGTAAATTAAAGTAAAACACTCTTTCCTTACTCTTTTTGGTTAGGCATCTTGTCATAGCAATAAGAAGAACAGCTAATGTAGTCTTCTTTTATCTGTAATAATTTTAATTAATTTTAATTTTAATTAATCATTCTATTCATTTACATTCAAATTATATTGCATTTCCTGGTTACCACTCCACAATCCCATCCCACATTCACCCTCTCCCCCATTCCCCTATGTCTCTATGTTGGTGCTCCCCCACCCACCCACCCATTCTTACTCCAATGCTCTATCATCACTCTAAGCTGGGGCATCAAACCTCCACAGGACCAAGGGACTACCCTCCCGTTGAAGTCAAGCAATGCCGTCCTCTGCTACATATGTATTTGGAGCCATGGATCCTTCCATATACACTCTTTGATTGGTTATCTAGTCCCTTAGAGCACTGGGTGGTCTGGCCAGCCAAGGTTGTTATCCTTACTGGGGTTGCAATACTCCTCAACTCCTCCAGTTCATCCACCAGCTCCCACACTGGGGTCCCTGAGCTCAGTCTGATGGTTGGATTCAAGCATCCACACCTGTATTGGTCAATTGCTTGTGGAACCTCGTAAAAAACAGCCATACCAGGTTCCTATCAGCAAGTTCATCTTGGCAACTGCAACATAATAGGTTTTGTTTTCTGCAAACAAGATAGATTCCCAGGTGAGAGAATCCACAGATGGATGTTCCTTCCTTCAGTCTCTGCTCCATTTTGTGTACCTATTATTCTTTTACACAGGAACATTTCTGGATTAAAAACTGAGAGATGGAGAGATGTATGGGCAATGCCTATCTACAGGAGGTAGTCTCTACAGAGAGTATCTCACCTTTGCTGTACATTTCAGCTAAAGTCATTCCTGTTGAGTTCTGGGAGCCTCTCATTTCCCTGGCATCTAGGACCTTTCAGTGCCTATCTCACTGGAGAGTTCCTCATCCCCCACTACTACATATTTGCCAACCCTACATCCAATAGAGGGCTAATATGCAAAATATATTAAATACTTAAGAAGTTAGACTCTAGAGAACCAAATAAGCCTATTAAAAATGGAGTAGAGAGCAAAACTGAATTTTCGACTGAGGAATTTTGAATGACTGAGATGTACTTAAAGAAAAATTCAACATTCTTAGTTATCACCTCATACCAATCATAATGGCCAAGATCAAAAATGTAGGTGACAGCAGATGCTGGTAAGGATGTGGAGAAAGAGGAACACTCCTCCATTGCTGGCAGTACTGCAACCACTTTGCAAATCATTCTGGCGGTTCCTGAGAAAATTGGAAACAGTGCTACCCGAGGGCCCAGCTATACCACTCCTGGACATATACCCAAAAGATGCTCCAACATATACCAAGGACATATGCTCCACTATGTTCATAGCAGCCTTATTTATAATAGTCAGAAGCTGGAAACAACCTAGATTTTTCTCAACAGAGGAATGAATACAGAAAATGTAGTACATTTACACAATGGATCACTACTCAGTTTTTTAAACATGACTTCATGAAATACACAAGAAACTGGATGGAAATAGAAAATATCATCCTGAGTGAAGTAACCCAGAAACAAAAGAACAGACATAGTACATACTTACTGATAAGTGTGTATTAGCCTAAACACTCACAGTTCCCATGATACAACCTACAGAAGAAGAAGAGGATAGTGTGGATGCTTCAGTCTTACATTGCTGGGGAACATGATGACTGTGAAGGTGGAGGGAGGGGGGACATGCAAAAGAGAGAGGAGGGGAGAAAATAAATAAATAAAGAAAACAAAAAAGGGGGAGAATCATGTACTGGAAGGGATGGTAGAGAGGTACAGAGAGTCTGGAATTCAAATAATGTAGACTTTGAATTCCTCTGAAGCACAACCTATCAAGTATAGAACCCACAATGTCTCCTGGCAATTTTACCTGCCCTTTTTCTGGTCATTTTTTTAGTATTTCCTCTATATTTTAATTGTGGGTCATTGTCTTACTCTCCATTATCACCCATCACAGTTTTTGGTGATTTAAAACCTTGGTCAATGTTCCTAACCTTCTTCAGTTCCTTTGACAGCTTATTGCCCATGAGTTTACATTCTCTTTCTTGACAAGTTGTCACCTGCCTAGACTTACTGCTGCATTGTGACATTGTATTTTTATATACTGTAAAAATGTTAGTAAATCCTGAAATCATTTTTAAAATTTTGGAAAATACAATAAAGTAGAAGATGACAGTTTAACATTCAATGTTGAAGTGTATTAAACCTGTGACTTATGATGCTTTACTTGGGTTATTTGCATGTATACCGAGTCAGATTTGAAAGATATGTCAACTTCAATTGCATCATTGGCAAAGCATCTGCAAACATGTACTGCAGAGATGTACATAATCAATGCCATCTGCCAAGTGGAACAACCAATGCCCACCTACCATCATTGCCTTGGGTTGTAGGCTTCAGTTGCTACCATCCCTTAGGTTTATTTCTCTCTCTCTCTCTCTCTCTCTCTCTCTCTCTCTCTCTCTCTCTCTCTCTCTCTCTCTCTCTCTCTTTCTTTCTGTCTCTGTAGTATCTCTTCATTTATTATATACAATTTTATCACCACAAAAATGAGTGCTAGGTACCGACAGATCTCGGTGACAATGTACCAAGCTCAGTAGATCATAGAATTATTTACTGATATCACTTTATATTACTTTATGAGTCAGTAGTATTATGAAGACAATAATTTAAGTATAGGCTTTTGGTTACATATTTTGAGATAAAGTTAGTTGTGTTACCTTGCCCTTATTGTAGTCCAAATTTCACTTAAATTTTGGTCCTCCTTCCATAGTTGTCTGAGTGCTGACATTAGAACTGTATACCATCACAAACACCTTTAAAGTTTTTACAGTTTGTAATTGTTATTGTTTGGATACTGGAACTCAGGCAGTTCAACCCAGCTTTGTGTTCACCATCTTCATGCCTCTATCACCCCAACTGCTACGACTCTGTTCTATGTACCACATGTACATTATGTTTTTGATAAAATTCACCTTCTTTATTTAATTTCTGGTTCTTCTCTTCCCCAATATACACCTTTTCCCTTACAATTTCATAGACTTTTTTTTTTTTGTAAAACTCACTCAGCTCATTTAATGATACTAATGTTTGCATGAGTTTAGGGCCAGCTAACAGAGCATGGGTAGTCTCTCATGAACTTCATCCCTAAACTGACTCTTCCTAACCTAGCAGCCACCAATTACTGATTTCCTACTCACTCTTATATTCTAGCCACAATAGTTGCCATGCCAAGGCTTTTTGTCCAGAACACCTAGTATACATTTTTCTTCTTGTATATCCAGAAATATGTAGTCATCTCTCCCAGAAGCTCCCATTATGCTATACAGGCAAAACTATTTCTCAATTCTTCTTTATTATTGGCATCAACACTGCCTGAAACAAAACTGGTATTCAAAATGTATTCATTAAATTATCAAAGCTGTTAAATTTATAAGAGATTATGAGCATGAGATAATAACCTCTACCATTAATGTTTGATTTTGTTTATTGTTGGACCTGAATACTATTTTACCTCCTCCCTCATTGTTTGTCATGTGTCTGTTTTGTAAAGTTTTATTCCCACAGTTTAATTCAACAAATTCAAGATGACAGAGACAGATATCCTCAATGTCCTGCTATGCCATAGGAAACCTCTTATGTTCACCTTCAGCTATAACTCTCTAATAATACACCTAGGCCAAATGACAAAAACAAAAAAAACAAAACCAAGATTTTTCTGCATTTTACTACAGTTCTACAGTTCAAAGCTGCCATATGTAGCTCATTAGAATGATACTCTATTAATTCTTGGAAAGACTAACATCACATTGTCTCAACCATGTTATAAGAATGAAGAGTTTATTATATCAGTGGGTTTTAATAAGTCTTGCTATAGGAAGCAAATACCTCTGCTAATAGCCCTTGCAGTTTGTGTGTTGATACGCACTTTGCTAAGTTGGGTGATAACATTTAATGAGAGCATCATAATGTTAGTTCTAGCCCTAAAGTGATTGAAGGCTTCACTTTAGTCTTCCTTTTTTTATTCAGTTTCAGTTTTAGCTTTTCATTTCTCCAAAGCCTTTGCTTTCATCCTTGATGAGCATTTTAAGGCTAAGTCAAGATACAAAATGCAGCAAGAAAAAGGAGCACAAGGTATGGAATGTACATGGATAGAGCCTGTGTGTCTGTCTATTGATTTCTAAGGAAACTTGGTCATTTCTCTGCTTCAAATGACCCCTTGCTTTATTCCTATCTGAGTGTTGGTATCAGGCCTACAAAAGCCTATATCTGAACAATAATAATAAATAGCTGAAGTGGAAGGAAAAAATGTGTGACTCCTCATTTACCACCCTACTGACAAATGCAATGTCCAAAACAGATGAGATGTTTGGCTTGAAAGCCTGCTGCTTTGCCTATTGAAGGGATAATTCAATGTTAGTTTACTCAGACTTAATGATGAGGGCTTCTTTTATTCAGTCACATGCAAACTACATCTTTTGTGAGATGTCCATGTTTGCACAGCACTGGCCATGAATGAACATTTTGTCTTCACAAAAAAGGAGAAACATTTTGTTTAGGTTCTTTGAAGTCAATGCTTATTATTCTTGACTCATTTACATTTGTACTTCCATGTGTCTTAGGTTGTGATGTTGAAAAAATAGTGTGTGCATATGTATGCATGCATGTTTTATGTGTGTATGTGTGTTGTGTGCATGTGTGTATTTGTGTGTATGTGTGTGTGTGAGTGTGTGTGTGTATGGGTCTACATATCATGAGTCTATTTTTACTTAGTCATGAGGAAAAGTTTCTTGTGTAGTTTCTGACATTTTGTATACTGCAGAGCAACTGGGCAATATGCTTTCCATTATTATACTGTCTCACCTCCCATCTAATGTGAAAGTTTTACAATTATAGCTGCATACCACCATATCTATATTAATTTTTATGTTTATCTGGGTATCAGGCTCATGTTATTATATTTAAATAATAAGTGTTTTTAACCTCTGAACTATTTTAATATGTCCTGTCTGTTGAATTCTCAGGACCCAACAAGCAGAAGAAAAAAACGAACAAGTGAAGTAAAAACAAGGAAGCTGAGATGGGTCAGCCTTCAAATAAATTCTATGATGGCTTTACTCCTGTAGACAAAGCCCAGGAGAATTTTATTTTCCTAATGATTCCTCCAACTAATATGCCTTTTATGTTATTATTAAATATACATAACAATTACTAGGTATTAGCCCATGCTTTTGAGCAGATCTCTGCAGAAAAATGATGTACTTTCTTGTAGTGATAGTATATAGATGAACAAATTATTTCTTAATTATTAATGATGATCTGATAAAAATTCCTAAGTTTATAGTAGTTATTAAGCTCTTTTATAATGGGACTACTATTAAATCATTTCTGATTGTCCAAAATGTAATGAGAACTCTGCCTGTCTTCAAGTGGCAAGAAGAGCAAACAGAAATCTACTGCTCAGAGTACATTCCAAAAGGTTCTAAAACCATTAACCTAAGGTCATAAAACAGGTATGAATTACTATAGGTTATGGACAGAAAATCAAATACTGACTGGGCTAAACTATATAAAACTTCACTACTAACCTAGTTATGTTTTTTAACTCTCCATGAACATGTAAATTTGGTAAAAGATGATGAATGTTTAGCCAGATGTGGATATACATGTAAACATTCTCTGCTGTAAACGTCTTATTTGAATTGTGATTAGAGTTAATATGTAAACTTATGAACTATTTATCATGTGATCATGTATTCTGAAAGATGAATAAGTGCTGAGGACAAAGAAATGAGAGAACCTCATCTCCTTTTTCATAGAGATCACTTATTCCCCCTTTCATAGAAGTCCTCCATTTTTTTCTTAGAGAACTTTCATAGGACAGTGTTTTGTGAGAACATAGAAATAAGGACTAAAACCACTTTTCACAGTGTTCTTTTTTCCTTCCTTTGACTTCAACTAGTAGGCTAGGAGTTAGAGCCTTGCCATTTCTACAGAGATAGAAAAAAGGCTAGTTTACTTTATACCCTGCAGTTTCTTGTCTAAGAGCAATCCAGAAAGGTAGGTCAGCTATTTAAGCAAAGTGACTTAGAGTTAAGGTATGTAAACATTTTATTATTATACAGCAGCAATAAGTATCTCAAAAGACCAAGTCTTATAACTACTGATCCTTTCTCCCTCTGCTGTCACAAGAATAACTTATGAGAAAGGAAAAAAAAAAAAAAAAACAGCTGGAGATGGCTCCTGGCACTGAATTTTACGTGAACCATTTGGGGAGTGTTAATAATTCTACAAAGACTAGCATAGTGTTACAGAATCCTCCAAACATGGCATCTCAGCAACTTTTATCAACTGAATACAAATAAGAGAAGGTGTCTTTTTGAATTTCAGTCTTGTTTTTTCTCTCATCCACAAATAACACATGAGGTTTTTTGCAGTTAATTAACAATTTTGAAATAAAAATATTTGTTGAGACATTTGAGAAAAATCAAATAATGTACTTTAGAAAACTCAGAAATATTTAGCAATAATGATTATTATTTATGGTTTTCAAAATGTCAATATCAAGTTTATATAACAGTTTTATATATTGGTTTTATTTTTTACCATTGCTTTAAACAGCTAGCACATTTTAAAAAGTAAAGGAAATGAAAGTTTATTATAAGGATCTGACATGAAACAACTCTCTAGGTCAGCTTAATTAGTGGGGAGCCATGCAATCATAGGTAATCATAATTAGACCTTAAAAGTGAGAGAGATATACAGGACAGAATATCATGGCCACAGGAAGCCACAGTTTGTCACGGGAGCCTTGGTGAATGAGAAAATTTGTCCCTGAATTTCAGAAAAATAAAGGAAGTTTCTGACTTCTACAGATTTTTTTCAGAAGTAGATAGGCAAGCCTCGGACCACATGACTTAGCTTGGCTTAATCTATGTGTACAGAGATAGCCATTACTCGGTACCATAAATATTCTGAAGCTGCCTTGAGTGGTAGGGAAGGGTTAAAATTTCTAGCAGATTATTTCCAACTCTGTGTCCCTGAGGGCATTACATGAGGGCAAATCAGAAATTTCTGATTTCTGAGACAGAGTTGAAGTGCAGCAAGAGGTCTTGTAATCTAACAGTATGAAGCTTCTAGTTAAAAATGGAATAGTACAACATTTCTTTTCCAATTTCTCTTCTAGATGCAACTAAAACCAACAAACAAAAATGAAAATTAAATAAGGTCTATCCCTGATGACATGTGTCTAAAGAGTTTAAGTGCAGAATCCCTACTGTTAAAAACAAATTAGCATTTCTATCCTTTTCTCTAACAGAACCCTACCCAGTGGATAGAGAGAAACTCAATTTGGAGACAACCACAACATGCTCAGTTCTGTATTACCTAAGGAATGAAGGTATCACATGTGACCCTCCTCTGTGGAGAACAAAGAAACAGGATAAAGGACAGAGGTCAGATCAAAGAAGCAACTGGCAGCAAAAGAAATACAACCAGGGAAATTAGTGCAATTTTCATAATAGAACATTAATTTGTATACCAGAATTTCATAGTCAAATATTTATCATTAAATATATTACTGCTCTATTAATACAATATTAACATTAATGAGTAATATTAATGGGAATGCCTGAAAGCACATCTTAATTTCCTGAATATTGTTATATCTATTTGAATCAGAAAAACTGTGTGCCTTAAAACTTTGACACATAGATTCTTTCCACATACAAAATGAACATTTTTGTGAGTGCATAGGTATGGGGAAACTTCTATTCTATAGCACATGTGCAAACGTCAGGGGCTAAATCCAGTCAATTTCTACCTGATACCTTGTTTGAGAAAAGGTCTCACTAAACATGCATACAGCAGGCTAGCTGACCTATGAGTTTCAACAGATGCTACTGTCTTTATCCTTAGTCTTGCCTTAGGAGCACTGACATTACAGACGTGTGTATCCATGTCTGGCTTTTGTGTGTTTCTGGGGTACTAAACTGATGTAGTCATGATTGCTCAGCTGGCATCTTATTCAGTGATACATGTACCCACCTCTAAATATTATTATTTTTGATTGCCAAAATCTATGCAACAAAAAGTATGCAACAAACCCTCCTGTACTCTCTAATCTGCTAATCTCTAGCATCATCACAAATATTTTATAATTTAATAATTCAAATAGATAAAATATTGTTAAGTCACTTATGCTTTCTGTAACTCTTTTTTAGATAACTAATGGTTATAAGTGAAAATATAAAGTCAAATTATTCCTAAAATATTTTAATTTTATAGCACTATTTGAATTTTAACATTGAAGGTAGAAGCAATTATATGATCACTTGTAATGAGAGAGTGATGTGGCAAATAAAATTGACACGCTTTACACATATATGAAGCACTCATATGAAACCTGTTGTTTTGGTTTCCTTCCGCTTCTGTTAAAACACCATGACAAAAACCAACTTATGAGAGGCAAAGATGTACTTGCCTTATACGAAGAGTTCACAGTCTGTGATAGAGGAAGTCAAGGCAGAAACTCAAGTACAAACTTTAAAAATCATGTTCATCACAGGCTCATGCTCAGGTAGCTTTTTTACACAGTTCAGTTCCATTAGATCAATGAATGGTCCCCTCCTAACCTACGTCAACTAGAAATCAAGACAAGACCTCAATGTCATACCCACAGGCAGGTTTTATAGGGCTATTCCTCAATTGAGATTACATTCTCAGATTGCCTAACCTGTGGTCAAATGACAGTTAACTCTAACTTGGACATCCATTGTTATAAGGGATAAGTAGAAAAGGGAATACATTGTCTGTTGTCAGATATGTTTCATAAACTACAAGTATGTTGGGACCTTCAATTTCAAAGTTATTAGGATAAATCTCAATATAGAACAATCTTAAGACATTTCTATCACTAACGCATAATGAACTTCAATTGTTTACTACAGCAGCTGAGACATAATAGTTTATTTTATATTATTTTATTTATTGCATTGCATTACATTGCATTGCATTGTATTGCATTGCATTTTATGTGGGCTTTTCATTATCAGAATGTCAGGAAGTTCCATTAAGCAAGGGGTCTGACAAAAGGTGGACACAAAAGGGAGTCACATCCAGGTGCATTGGCTAACATGTACCTATACGGGGAACAGGATGTTTCTGTAGTGAACAGGTTCATGAAAAACTCCATGGAAGACAAATAGAATGACCCTGAGATAGGGATTGGAATAGCAGCAGTAACAGTGAAGCAGGAACCATAATCCTTGGTAAGAGAAATATTAGAGCCACGGATTCACAGGAATAAACATGGCCATATGTTTATTGTGACAAGTGTGAAACATCTCTTTTTTAAACATACATTTTTTTTCTGTCAGACCATTCAACTTTCCATTGGATTATCTACAAGTTCTCCATAGGGACAGAACCAATCTAAAAAAAAAAAAAAAAAAAAAAAAAAACTTTAAAATGCAAGTGAAGCTGGTATCTGTTCTTAGACATGTTTCTCATTTTTCAGTTTATTTCACAGGCTCTTTGTATAATATAATGCTTATGGTACTCTGTGGTGTTATTCTTTGCAAGGTTATAAGGAGGAAAACTAAATATATTGTTATAAGCCATTGAAATTTAGCTGAAGGTAGCCACAAAAACTTTCCCTCTGCCTATTGCCCTTCCTGGTACCTTCAAATTTAATGAGACTGCATGTTGCTTGTACTCACAAGGGAGGAAAACTGTCATATCTGAGCTGTTAGTGATTCCAGCAGAATTATAGAAGAAAATGATGTTCTTTGTCCTTGTTACCAATTTTTCCCTGCAGTGAGAAACGTCCATGGATTTCAGTCCTGGCTCGCTGAAATATTCCCATTATGTAAGAAGTAAACTTGACTTTTTAGATAAATATGATGTATTCATCCAATCAATTAATATAGCTTCAGGGCACTGCTAAACTAGTCCTTATATTTATAACTTTAGAGAGCACTTAATTTCATCTTTCGTAACATTAAAGACAACTGGACATTGAAGGGGATTTCCATGCAACTGTGATATTTTTCAATTTCTGTGGATAGAAAGAGTTTTTTGCCTTCTTCACTGAATGATCAGAAATATCATGAAAAGTCATCTAGGACAAAATTATCCTGTTATCAAGATAAACTCTAATTTTCTATTGTTGTGCAAATTACTTCAATTCACACCAAGATTACTAACAAGCATTCAGTGTTTCCTCTACATGTTTTTGTGCATTTAATTGATTTCCAACTGAAGTCTAAGGAAATATGTATTGTAATTAGCCAGGTTGTGTGATGAACCCTAGTTGGAGTCAAAGAGATAAATCAAATGCACACAGACAGCAACAGAGAGTTAGGACTTCAGTGCTTCATTTTCTCTGTTGTACTCCAAGTTCATAATGTTCCAGAGTTTAGGTTCATATACATGTAGTAAGAATTGGGTGATGCCATGAGTTGTTATATGCTGTAGGAAATATCTGTAGTTGTGAGCAGGTATTACTGAAATAGTGAATCAATCATGTAAAAATTGCATTTGATAACTATCTCATACACCTTGAATTTTGCTTGGATTTAGTTAGCACTCTCTAATTGAAAGGTGAATGAATATTCACTGTTAAAATTACTACAATTAATTTTAAAAAGTATATGATGTCCATTTACTAAGACAAGAGTAGTAAGTTATGATAAAGCTTAAGATCTCTAAAGCCATTGGCTTTTGCCCAGGTTTACAATACAAAAAAAAAAAAAAAAAAAAAAAAAAAAAAAAAAAAAAAAAAAAAAAAAACCTTCAGGGAGGAGCAGTCATTAAAACCAAGCATAATATATTTTGTTACCCTTAAAACAGCCATGTTACTATCATACTAGTAGTACTACTTTTGCTAGCATGTCATGCTTTTTTCTAATAATTTCTGGGGCTCAAATTCAGTTTCTTATTCCTGCATAGCAAGCACTTTATTAACATTCATCTCTTCAGTCCTACTGTTTGTTTATTTGTATTTTGTTTCTTTTTGTTGTTTAGTTATGCCTTTAGAAATGAGAAAATGCCTCAAACTTGGAGAATTAATGGGAGAAGAGAGAATGTTGTATACAACCAAATAATAAGGAGAAATTAAGGAGATGGAGATAGTGATAAAAGGTAAGCCATGACGTTCACATAAAGGAAACAACATATTCACATCAGACTCATTACAAAGATCATTTAAGGTTTTCCATCTACACTTTTCAATGTGTTGATGCTTATTTTCTAGGAGTTACCTCAGCAAACAATTAGCTTATGACAATGAAGTTAATAGTTAATTTGAAGTTCTGTGTGTACTCATCAAGAATTGGCAAATACTCATGCTATCATACATGAGCTGAAAAATGCCTTATAAAACGAATTCAATTTATGATGAATTATTTATAGATTATTATTATGATTATAGATTATTATTGTAATTAGTATTAATGAATATTTACAGATTGTCATCTATGCTGGAAAAGAAAACTACAAACACTTTTGCTACAATTTGATAATTCTCTTACAGAAGAGAGAAGACCCATATCATTATGACTGTGGACTCAGCTCACGTTGATCAGGCATGAGAACCTGACTATAGATCCCAAAGGAATGGAAAATCCACTGAAGCAATACATATGTAATATTAAAGCACGGAGAAAATGAGGGACTTTGGAGTTTATTGGACAGCTTGGCTAGTTTTGTCAAAAGCTCCAGGGTAGTGAGAAACCCTGTCTCAAAATAATAAGGAAAAAGACAATCAAGGAAGACATGGGATGTTGGCCTTTAGCATCCACATGTTTATTCATACATGTGCATATAGCCTCCTTTTTTCATTTGTAAATACCATATTTCACATATTTGATACCCACACATAAATACAACAAAAAGCATACAAACAGAAAATTAAAGCATTCATGCACCTCTAGAAGATCCCCTTATTTCACACATAGTTAAGCATGATTGGGAAAAGATCAGAGAACTTTTATACCATTGGAGACTATGTAACATCTACAAAGGTCAATGGTACTATGTAATCAATGACAAACCATTATGGATTTATAGGTATTTGTTGTAAATGAATAAACTATTAAGAATCCTTAACATTCTTCTGTACAATTCCATAGAATTTCAGTTTCATATAGCAGGAAATAGTGCATCACACTTTTACAGATCTACCTTGAGAGAGAAATGAGAGAAAGAAAATTTTAATGGATTTTAGTTTTTCAGTCAAACTTGAGAGCACAATGATGGATGTACTTCAACCTGCAATGAGGTCACCTGTCATTAGTAATGGCACTTGTATTTTATGTACTTATTCTTCATCTAACCTGACTCCCAGGCCCACAGAAATAATTCTCAATTCTTCTTTGCTTCTTATCATTAAGCAATTATTCACTCCAAGCATGGTGGTCTATTGTGTCCACACCCTTTAATGAGTGTTTATATGAAGTATGACATTTCCAAATGAGAAAAGGAGTTATTTACTGCACAAAGATTATGGACTTCAGAGGAAGTTGAGGATCATGCATTGTTTAACTACATACTTTAATGGTTACTACTGTCAACAGATAGAGAATCCCTATGGAAACATAGCTGTAGGATGTTAGATGAATTGAGGCCGTGAGATCTACTCTGATATTCAGCAGCACTGTGGGATGTATACAGCTGCAGAAAAAGAAGAAAGTTGGTTGAACATTAGCATATATCTTGCCATGCTTTTGACTGTGAGTAGGAGGTGTGACCAGCTGCCTCACACTCCTACCTCCCTGCCATCCCAACCACGATAGAGTGCACACTTGAATTCTGAGCCAAAATGCATCAATACTTTCTAGATTGCCTTTGTCATACAATTGGTTGCAATATTGAAAGAACCAACCAATGCTAACACTGTGTTCAACACTACTAAGCATGGGTGAGTGTCTCCATCAAATTCTCCACTGTCTGGTCTTATTAGTGTTTATAATCTTTATATAAGAAATATTGGGATATGGTACAGATATGGCTATCATTTCTTATTAGAAGAGAAATGCAAATTGACAGCCAAGACAGGAAATAACTAAGAGCTGAGACTTTCAATGAGTTGATTTCCAGGGAGCACCCGAGATCCTTGTGTCTCTCTCTTCCAAGATGTTAATTTGTCTCCATTCCTGCTTTATACAAGCACGCTGGTAGTCCAATCCCAGACATCATGCTTGTGTAACAAGCACTATATTGATTAAGAAATGACTGTACTCCTGTATACATAAAATTTTATTGTGCTTTAGCTTTATTTGCCTTATTTCAGAGCAACAACATTATGTGCTCTAAGTCCTCTTTTTGAAGTGTTTCATTATTTTATAGATTATAAAACAAAACATGCAAGAATAAGCAAAATTGTTAATAAAAGTACCAAATGTTGCATCCTACTTCATTTTAAATGGTACATACATCAAATGTTAAGGTTAGAGAGCTTTTATAACAACATTTTCATTTAAGATGAAAACACTGAAATTTAGAAAGCAAACTCAGGAGTGAAGGGTTTATCAACTTGCCTGACAATCTGCCTCTTTCACCTAATAAAAGATGATTTTTCTAATTATATCATGCTGCAATATTTTTATAAAATTTATAAGCATATCCAGCAACATAAGATGGTATGTATTCTACCATGGAGGAGAGGGCTGGACTTTCTCCAATCAGATAGATTTCACAACAAACAAATTTTAATGGTAAGTCATACCTTCCACCTATATTTGCCTCCTTTTAAGTCACTAAAATAAACAGTAGGTTCTTAGTTTTTTTCAGACATGTCTCATTGAACCTAGTGCTCACTGATTCAGCTGTACTGGCTGTCTTGTAATTCCCAGAGATTGCCTGTCTGTGTCTCCTCAGCATTTGAATTTCAGACATATGCAGCTGTGCCCAGCAGAAGCAGAACCTATCTCCAGTGGTTCTGGCGATTCAAACTCATATCCTTCTGTTTTCATATCAAGAATGTTGTACTCAGAGGTACTTCCCCAGCCACCATTCTATTACATTTTAGTGAGAATTTACAAGTTCTTTATCTAAAATTTATCTAAATTTATCTAAAATTTATTTATGTAAAGGAATATCTAAAGTATATCTTTAGATATTCATATGCTCCATGGGCAGCTTGTATAGGTTCAGTGAGTGACATAGCTCTTGGTTTACTGGCTGTCTTTTTTGAGAATGTATTTTATGTCAGTTTGAGAATGTATTTTATGTCAGTTTGCTTTTTTCTCTGATAATAGATTGTTAAATAGTTAACAATCTTAGTTAAGTGATCATTAGTACATGTCATTATAGACAAACAATAGTGTATTTCTCTGTCACTCATTCTCTACAAGAAATGGAGACAGCTGCTTTCATGAAGCCACACTAATTGCCACCCACTCCTTCAGGCTCATCGAAGTTTTGTCATTTCACATTCCATGCTGAGATGCTGTAATAACACCAAACATACATAGCTTTTTCATTCCAATAATGTGCATTTATAAATCATCCCGTATTTGTCAGGCTCAACCCTAGCTCTTGAAGAATCAGTATCACCTACTGAACAAGGAGATGTGAAAATAGCTAAGTAATTAGATGATTGCAATTCTTTCATTCCAAGAATTCAGTAATGATTTATTGAGTCACCACATGCTGATGAGCATGAGGCTAAATTATTCATAAAAACAGATGCAATTCCTGGCCCACTAAAGAAAGCAAAGGTTAATCAGATCCTGGAAAAGAGTTACAAAATTGCCACATGAACTAGCTACAGGAAAAAAGATAGGTTGAGAGTGTGATGAATATAAACTACAGGCATATAGGATCAAATATAAATATGTTAGTTTGGCAAGAAGGCTTAGTCAATAAGCGATCTTCATTTAACCTAGAGAACTTTCATCTAATTACTTAGCACCCAGAAGAAAAGTCTGGCTCCATATTAAGCCCGTAGTCCAATTGCAGGGGAGGCAGAAACAAAAGGGGCCAAAATGAGTTTGTTTGCCAGACAGTCTGGCCAAAACATTAAACTCTTGTATCAATATAGGACACTGTCTAAAAAAATAAAGTGGAGAACATTGGTAAAATGAACCTGATATCAATCTCTAGACACACACACACGTGCACATGCACGTGCACACACACACACAAACGGGGGGGGGGGGATCCAGAAAACTTAAACAATAACTTAAATTTAGAAAGAACTATGAGTTAGCAGCTGAAGGGATACAAACTACAATGCTATAATACAGGCTAACAATTTTTAACTAATATAAAATTGGTCACAAAAAGACTGCTCATGTTGAAAGCCAAAAGATAAGAAGAAAGATATCACTGAAGAAAGTTCACTGTGAAATTTTACATATTACACTTGCCCAGAATTCATAACTTAGAGGAGAGAGCAGAACTGTATTCAACCTTATAAAATGTACGATAAATAAATTTCATAGTAAAGTTATACTTTCCACCTATATTTGCATTTTTTAAAATTTCCTTGGTTATTTTATTTATTTACATTTCAAATGTTATGTCCCTTCCAAGTTTCCCCTTTGAAGCCCCCCCTATACCACCCCATCCCCATTGTTTCTATGTGGGTTCTCCAACACACCTACTCCCACTTCACTGCCATAGCATTCCCTTTGGCTGTAGCAACAAGCCTTCACATGACTAAGGGCCTTCCCTTCCATTGATACCCGAAAAGGCCATCCTCTGCTACATATGCAACTGGAAACATGAGTTTCTCCCTGTGTATTCTTTCTTTGGTGGTTTAGTCCCTGGGGACTATATGGGGGGGGTCTCCTAGGTTGATATTGTTGTTCTTTATGGAGTTAAAATCCACTTCAGCTCCTTCATCCCTTACCCTAACTCCTCCATGGGGGTCCCTGTGCTGAGTCTGATGGTTAACTGCAAACATCCATTTCTGTGTCAGTAAGGCTCTGGCAGAGGCTCTCAGGAGACATCTTTATCAAGCTCCTATCTACAAGCACTTTTTGGCATCAGCAAAAGAATCTGGGTTTGGTGGCTGCATATGGGATGGACTCCCCCAGATGGGGCAGTCTTTAAATGGCCTTGCATTCAGTCTCTGCTCCACTCTTTGTCTCTGTATTTCCTTAAGACAGGAGCAATTCTTTGTTAAAATTTTTAAGACGTGTAGGTGGCCCATTCCCTCAATTGGGGGCCATGCATATGATCTCTACAGATTCTCCTCTTAGTTGAGTAGTTCAGCTAATGTCATCTCTATTGGGTCCTGGGAGCTTCTTAATTTCCTGGCATCAGGGACTTTTTGTAGGCTTAAACGAGTTCCACAATGCCCATTGCTACACATATCTGTTCAATTTTCTGACATCTCTGTCTTCTCCAACACCTGCTCCTGCCCCCTTTTATCCTCGCTTCTTCCTCTCTTCCCGCCAAGTCCCTCCTACTCTCTACCTAACATGACTATTTCCCTCCCTTCTAAGTAGAACAGAAGCATTCACACTTCTTCTTAAGCTTCTTATGGTTTGTAAGTTGTATCATGAGTAATCTGAGCTTTTTTTTTTTTCTCTAATATTCACTTATCAATTAGTACATACAAAGTGTGTTCATTTGTAACTGAGTTACTTTGCTGAGGATATTTTCTAGTTCCATCCATTTGTATAAAAAATTCATGAAGTCATGGTTTTCAATGGCTGAGTAGTACTTCACTGTGTAAGGAAACCACATTTTCTGTATCCATTCCTCTGTTGAGGGACATCTAGATAGTTTCCAGCTTCTGGCTACTATAAATAAGGCTGTTATGAACAGAGTTGAGCAAGAATCCTTGTTATATGTTGGAGCATCTTTTGGGTACATGCCCAGGGGTAGTATAGCTGGGTCCTCAGATAGTACTATGTTCAATTTTCTGAGGAACTGCCAGAATGATTTCCACAGTGGTTGTATCAGCTTGCAATCCCAACCACAATGGAGGAGTGCTCCTCTTTCTCCACATCCTCGCAAACAGCTGCTGTCACCTGAGTTTTTGATCTTAGGCATTCTGACTGATATGAGGTGAAATCTCAGGGTTGTTTTGATTTTCATTTCCCTGAAGTCTAAGGATGTTGAATACTTCTTTAGGTGGTTCTCGGGCATTCAAGATTCCTTGGTTGAGAATTTTTTGTTTGCTTTTGTTCCTCCATTTTTCATGGGGTTATTTGGTTCTCTGATGTCTAACTTCTTGAGTTCTTTGTATATATTGGATATTATTCTTCTATCAGATGTAGGGTTGGTAAAGATCTTTTTCCAGTATGTAGGTTGGCATTTAGTTGTGATGATAGTGTCCTTTGCCTTATAGAAGTTTTTGTATGTTATGAGATCCCATTTGCCTATCGTTGATCTTAAAGCCTGGGCCAATGTTCTTTTCAGAAAACTTTCATATTTGCTAATTAGTTCAAGGCTTTTTCTCAATTTCTGTTCTATTAGATTCTGTGTACCTGGTTTTATGGATGTCTTTGATTCATTTGGACTTGAAGTATATCTCTTATCTTTGAATAAGGAGATAAAAATGATTTAACTTGTATTCTTTTACCTGTAGACCACCACTTAAGCAAGCCTTAGTCCATGGTATTCTGGTAGGATACATGGGATTTTTTTTTTTTTTTACTTCTTGAGGCTTGTTTTGTATGGTCAATTTTTTGGAAGCTACCATGAAGTGCTGAGAAGGTATATTCTTTAGTTTTAAGGTAAGATATTCTGTAGATACCTGTCAAATCCATTTGGTTCATAGCTTCAGTTAGTTCCAGTGTGCCTCTGTTTAGTTTAGTTTAGTTTCTGTTTCCAAGATCTGTGGGAGGTGCAATGTGCACTTTGAACTTCAGGAAGTTTCTTTTATGAATGTTGGTACCTTAGCATTTGTGGCATAGAAGTTCAGAATTGAGATTTCATCTTAGTAGATTTTTCCTTTGATAAATATGAAATGTCCTTCATCTTTTTTGATAACTTCTGGTTCTAAGTTGATTTTATTTGATATTAAAATAAATACCCCAGCTTGTTTCTTGGGAACATTTTATTAGAAAGTTGTTTTCTAGCCTTTAACTCTGAAATAGTGTCTGTCTTTGTCACTGAGGTCAGTTTCCTGGATGCAGCAAAGTGCTGGGTCTTGTTTATACACCCAGTCTGTTAATCTATATCTTTTTATTGGAATTGAGTCCATTGATATTAACAGATATTAAGGACTAGTGACTGTTGCTTCCTGCTGTTTTCTTTATTACAGTGGAATTAAGTTTCTGTGGCTATCTTCTTTTGAGTCTGTTCAAAGAAGAATAATTTCTTGATATTTCTTAGAAGTAGTTTCCTTCCTTGTGCTAGAGTTTTTCATCTATTATTCTTTGTAAGGCTGGATTTGTGGATATTTATTGTTTAAGTTTGGTTTTGTCATGGAATACCTTGGTTTGACCATGTATGGTAATTGTGAATTTTGCTGTGGATAGTAGCCTAGGCTGTCATTTTTGTTCACCTAGGGTCTATATAACATCTGCTCAGAATCTTCTTGCTTTTAGAGTCTCTGTTGAGAAGTCTGATATAATTCTGATAGGTCTGCCTTTATATGTTATTTGACATTTTTTCTTTACTACTTTCAATATTCTTTCTTTCTTTGTGCATTCAGTGTTTTGATTATTATATGATGAGAGGAATTTCTTTTCTGGTCCAATCTATTTGGGGTTCTTTAGTCTTCTTTATGTTTATGGTCATCTCTTTCTTTAGGTTAGGGGAGGTTTCTTCTATAATTTTGTTGAAGATGTTTACTCACTCTTTGAGTAAACACTCACTTCACTCTCTTCTATGCTTATTATCCTTAAGTTTGTCCTTTTCATTTTGTCCTGGGTTTCCTGGATGTTTTGGATTAGGAGCTTTTTGCATTTTGCATTTTCTTTAACTGTTGTGTCACTGTTTTCTGTTATCTTTTATGCCTGAGATTCTCTCTTCTACCTGTTGCATTCTGATAGTGATGCTTACATATGAGCCATGATCTTTTTCCTAGGTTTCTTATCTCCAGGGTTCTCTACCTTTGTAATTTATTTGTTGTTTCTATTTCCATTTTTAGATCCTGGATGATTATTTAAAATTTCTTTACCTGTTTGGTTGTATTTTCCTGTATTTCTTTAAGGGAACTATGTGTTTACTCTTTATGGGCTTCTACCTTTTACCTTTGTTTTTCTGTATCTCTTTAAAGGAGTTATTTATGTCCTTCTTAAAGTACTCTATCATCATTATGAGATATGACTTTAAATCAGAATCTTGCTTTTCATATGTGTTGGGGTATCTAGGTCTTGTAGTGACAGAAATGGGTTTTGATCTTTCTGAGTATCCTGGTTTCTGTTGTTCTTGTGTTTATTTCTTGACAACTGGCTATCTCTGGTGTTAGCTAGTTTTGCTGTCTCTAACTGGATCTTGTCCCCCCTGGAAGCCTTTGATACTGTAGTCTTATGGGTGTCAGCAATCCTGGGAGACATGCTCTCCCCAGGAGGGATTGAAGTGCTGTTAGCTGTGATCTTAGGTGTGTCAGCACTCCAGGGAGACCTGCTGTCTGTGCTTGGGATTGGGCTATGTTTATTTGTTGCACAGGGTCAACACAGGGATGCAGATGGAAACTGGAAGGATCTTGTACCTGACTGCTCAGCAGTTCCTGGGTCCTCTGGGCACCAGGTAGGTCACACTTGAGTCCAGTATTTTGGCACTAATGATGATCTCCCCTGTGATCTTAAGTGTGTCAACACTCCTGGGAGACCTGCCTTCATGGAGAG
This sequence comes from Arvicanthis niloticus, assembly GCF_011762505.2. Taxonomy (NCBI): domain Eukaryota; kingdom Metazoa; phylum Chordata; class Mammalia; order Rodentia; family Muridae; genus Arvicanthis; species Arvicanthis niloticus. The sequence continues at coordinate 78,633,472 of NC_047667.1, read as the reverse complement.
TGTTTTCATTGGTTTTCGTTTTGGTTAGTGTTTTGTGACAGGATTTTCTGTAGCCCTGGATGACCTCCAACTTACCTGGTAATGACCTTTAATTCCTGGCATTCTAAGCAAAAGGATTAGAAATATATACCTTTATGCCTTTCTTGGTGTGTTTTTTCTACTTAGAAACAATGCCATATGTATTTTTTTTAATAAAAATCTCTAATGTCCACAGATTTTCTTAAGACACCTATCAATATCTTGTGATCTAACCTTTGCTTACTCTATAAGAATTATCTATCATTCTACACACTGCTTCATTACCTCTGGAATGACAAATTCACTGTTCTTAAGCTACACTAAAGCCGCTACCCTTTTTGCATGAACCTACACATGCTATGCTGATAGAGAAACCTGAATCCTCATACATGATACTTTTCTTTTCTTCTGTATATCTGAGAAGTTGCATATGAATATTTGTGCACACATATATAAATGTGTATGTTTGTATTTCTGGGTATGTATGTGTGATTAAGCATGTAGGTGTGCGTGGGGAGAGATTTATATGTGTGGATATACATATAGAAGTCACATATCAGCCTATCATGTATTTCTATATGTCTCGCTCACATTATTTTTTAAGACAATCTCTGGATCCATAACACTTAAATTAGAAACATATGCTATTATACCTTGCTTTCTTTCCATGTGATCTGGACCTCAAACTCAGGTTTTCAAGTGGACAGGGAAAGCAGTTTGCTGACCTAGCCATCTCCACAGCTGTATGCATACATTTTAAAGGAATGTTTGTCCAATTAATATGTTGTGGGAAAAAATATGACTGGGGAACCCAGGGTTCCTCCTGCCATGTTGTGGGCAGTCTCAGTCGGCTGGGAATGCTCTGGGTTCCTCCAGCTGGAAGTTGGGCCCGGCTGCTCATTAACTAAAAAGCCTCTCCACAGTTCTTCTCGGCTCCTCACGGTGGCACGGCCCCAACACAGGAGGAAGTCCTTGGGTTTCCAAAACCGGTTTATTGATATGGTGGATGGTGGATGGATCTGGATGCATACCCCATAAAACCCAGGGCATACCTGAGTTAAATAGGGAGGGGAGGAGGGGGGAGGGGCTGGGGAGGAATGTTTAATCGGCTCCACCCTCTGGCCTTGAGGTACCTTATTAGTATGTAAATCTCTCTAAGGTCTGGATCACACCCTCCTGTGTGACTGAAGGGTGAAGGTGGAACAGAGATTAGACCTTGTGTTATGCCTGACAGTATGGGACTAAATGAATAAAAAAAGTTTCTTTTTAAAGGGATTGCCACAAAAATCATATGGTCATACATGCCTTCATACTTCCAGTATATGAAAATTTATAGTATCAGTAAGATTCAAAAAAAGTGGGGGGAACTTCAAGGGTTTTACTGAAGAGTCTGGGTAAGTACCCAAGGTGATAGTTTCTAACTCATTATATAAAGTAAAAACAAAAATATGTATTATACAGGGCTTTCTAGATGTTAAGAACCAACAGAACAGATGTTCATTAGAAGATAGATATACTAGATTGGCTGAAATAATATAAAATGGCCCACCAATAGCCATCTGAATGCAGGAGGGACTGACAACCCTGTAGATACTCAGCTCACAAAAAGTTGAACCCACAGTAGTTGTATTCAGATTATTAAAGCCTGGAAAATTTCTAGAGATTTGCTGATCTTCAGTTTCTGTTTCAAGGCTGAAGAAACTGGGTTTTAATGGCAATGAAAGACAGATACACAAAAATTCAAAATTAGAAATAAAATGAGTAATGAACATATATCATCTTTGCATTATGACATGGCTGAAAAGTTGTAAGTTGAACCCTATTAATGTTGGGGGCCGACTTTTAGCAGAAAGCGCCTATCAGCTTTGCAGCCATCTTGAGCCATATACCCTGACATGAGACTTGGATTACAATAGCCTACAACAGCTGAGCACACTCTGATAATCTTGGTTTAGATACCTTGAGATTAAAGGTGTGTGAAATTAAAGGTGTGTGACTTAAGAGTATGACTTAGAAGTATAGAGTTCAGAGTTAGAGACAAGACCTAAGGGCATGATTAAAGGTGTAACTTAGAGGCGTGGCTTAGAAGTGAGACATATAAAAGGCAGAGACAGAACAGAACAGAAATCAGACTATAGAAGACAGAACCAGACATTAGACAGACTTTAGAGGGAGAATCAGACAGGAGACACTTAGAGGAAGAGAGACTGAAGAATAAACGGGATTGAATCACACCCTGTCTGGTCTCCATTCTTTGAGTCTGCCCTCACCCTCACTCTTGCTGAACCTCGACCCGCAGATCGGAGCAGCAGCTTGGGCCGGGATACAGTGGCCACCCAAACGTGGGTTGTCCCAGGCCTCAACATTTTGCCTGGGCTGCAACATTATTTTGGCTGCCCCAACTTGGGGCTAGTGTGGACCCCAACATATTAAGTTTGAAACTGTTTGGATACAAATTGTTTCTCATTTTATGTTTGGAGCCACAAAGTATAAAATGCTTGACATTGCACATTTGTACATTTGTACATTTGTACTTGAACATTTGATGGAGTTTCCAGAACCTTGTACTTAGAAGCACAATCAGAAAGACTTCTTTCCTTTCTCAATAATCTCAGGACCTCACAAGAGCTAAGCTTATGTGAGGAAGTGAGGGAGAAATAATACAACACTCAGCTCCTGAGGCCAGAAGATGGCAAATAGACATGGAATCGTCAAAGGGAGAACAGAGACAGAAATCCTACGGTACATACTTAGTTCAGTTTCATACTGTGCAGAACTGATCACATTCTTTTATATCAGTGAGTCAGAAGCAATAAAGTTAGCACAGAGGACAAGGGACTCTTGGCATGTAGAAGCAGAAGCAAAAAAGTGAAAAAGGAATATGGACCAAAGTCCTACAGAACAGAAGCTTCAAAGCACAATGGCTTGGTTTGGATTCGTCTCCCTTGAACTTTAAAGCAAAGCCATCAAGATACTACATATAATCTTTTTTCCCAGTTCGAGGCCAGCCTGGTCTACAGAGTGAGTTCCAGGACAGCCAGGGCTACACAGAGAAACCCTATCTCGAAAAACCAAAAAAAAAAAAAAAAAAAAAAAAAAAAGCTTTTTTCCCTAATGACTTATCTGTACTGATAAAAGCAATTGAATAAAATGTGGATTAACTCAGTTTAAGGCTCAAAGGGAATAGAGTCCAACATGGTGGGAAAGGCATGGCAATAGAAGGAAGAAGCTGACAGATCACATTTATCCACATGGGGAAAGCAGAAAGTACAGGAAGTGGTGACAGCCTGAGAAAACCTCAAAGCTATATCCTCAAGTGGCATAATTCCTCCAGGAAGGCTCCACCTACTAAAGGCTCCATAACTTCCCCAAAGCTTGTGACAAAGTAGTGATCAAGTGTTTATATACATGAGCATATAAAGGAGAGTCCTCTTTCAAACAAACACAAGACAAAAAAAAAAAAAAATCTTGGAAATTCCCGAAGCTTACAAGATACATAAGATCTATACACAGTTTATAGACACATTATTAATTGACAGGGAGATAAGACACTCTCTCTCTCTCTCTCTCTCTCTCTCTCTCTCTCTCTCTCTCTCTCTCTCTCTCATTTTTTTATCAGCCAAACTGCATACAGATGGCACAGAGATGCTCTGTGGTGCAGCTCTTATAAGTCATTCTGAAGTGGGCTTGCAGTGAGACAGCTGACTTGTGTCACCCACACTCCTGTAAATAATCCCAATAAACTTGCTTCCTTACTCAGAGAGACTCACGAAGAATTATCTTTTTGGTCTGTCATTGACTGGGATGACGTTTGTTCCTATATACACTTGTAAGTCACACAACAAAAGGGAATTTCTAGAAGACATAGGGAAAGGCAGCACTCACTCACTGAGCCACAGTTCTATATAGATAGCAACACAGTTCTATCTATACAGCAGACCACACAATGGATGACAGCAATTGCAGCAGGTAACATTGAGCTCCAGTCAAGGTACTCTGAGCCCATTTCCTAAAAGGGAAAGGTAGACAACACCAACCTAGAAGGCACGAAGTGCAATACCCTGGGAAGTACAGAAGAATCCTCAGCATTCAGCCTAGAAGGGGGACTGGTAGAAAATTGCAGGCAGAGGAACAAACAGTAAGCAAAAAAAAATATTTGCAAGTTATTTTCAGGAAGTTCAAGGTAACTTAAAAGGATAGATCCTCTAAGATCTTGGCATAGAATCCAGAAAGTAAGGCCAAGGACATAAGAACTGGATTGTTCATAATGGGCTTCAAATGCCATGCTAAGGAGTTGAGATTATAAATTCAAAAGGATCAATAAGCTTTGGGGAATGAGGAATATGGCTGAGTCCATAAAGTGTTGACTATGTAAGTTGATCCTCTAGCCTCCACAAGAATATTACCGTATGTATACATGCAAGTACAAGTGTACATACATATAGACAGATACACACACACACACACACACACACACACGCACACACACACACACATGCTGTCCTGATTGTTTGCCTTGCTGCTGGGGTGCCTGGAGTGGCAGCCAGCATAGCATTTAGGGGAGACAAAATGCAGTCCATAACGGGCCTCCTCAGTCCCCGTTTACCCAGGAAGGTGACAATGGGGTTCAGGATTATTGTTATGGTTCCCAGTCTCCTGTATATCCAGGCATCTCTGGCGTACTGCTGGGAGTTGGGAAAGGGAATTGAGGTCTGTCCTTCCCTCCACTTTTCCATAAGCCTGGCAGGAGGGGGAAGGGAGAGAGAACCTGGGACCCGGGTGTAACCTGATTTGATTCCAAGTGAATGTAAAGAGTAAAGAAGAGGCCTTCTCTGAGAGATTTAGGTGAGGCTCTTTACTGAGAAGCAGCCCCTGCCCCCTGCACCCCAACCCCTGCAGAGAGATCCTTGATGAAGAAATGGTTTTTACTGCTTTGATTGATGGGGGATATGAAAGCAAACACCTTACACAGGTTGAACCACAGGGGATAGACATAACAGAACAAATGCTCAGGGAACATCTTGGGAAGCAAGACTAGATAACTCCAATTTGGTCCAGAAAGTAGCGCCCAGGAGCCACAGTGTTCTAGCCTCAGAAGTACATGGCTGCCAAAGGACCAAAGGATGTTGCAGTGGCAAAAAGGCTCACCCAAGATACACAGTGGACAAAGCTCCTCACAGAAAACTTCCTCACAGGAAGGGTTTGCAAAACTTCCTCACAGAAAGGGTTTGAAAAAAAAAAAACAAAAAAGAATTTATTATCCATAAAAAAGTCACAAAAAGAATCTTCTCTTATCAGATAATGAAAGTGTTCTTCATGAGATGAGTAGGATAGACTATCAGGAATCGTCATTGTTAGCATTTCTTCTAGGATCCGCCTAACAGTTACCTAGCAACAGCCAGATATGAGCCTGGCTTGCTATGAATGGACTGTTTGCTATGAATGGCCTCGCTCATGCTCTCTGACCCAACTCCCTCTCTCTGGTCTTAATCCCTGGCTTCTCTCTCTTCCTCTCCATCTGTTCTCTTACCCTCCCCTTTCTACACTTGTTCCCATCTGGCCTCTTCCCTCTCTTCTCCTCTCCTCTCCTCTCCTCTCCTCTCCTCTCCTCTCCCCTCCCCTCCCCTCCCCTCCCCTCCCCTCCCCTCCCCTCCCCTCCCCTCCCCTCCCCTCCCCTCCCCTCCCCTCCCCTCCTCTCCCCTCCCTCTCGTCTCTTCTCTCTCCATTTCTCTCTCTGTGTCTGTCTCCCTGTCTTTGTCTCTCTTTCTCTTTCTGCCTCTGTCTCTCTATCTGTGTTTTTCTCTACTTCTACTCTGTTCTCATGTCCCCAGATAAACTCATTTTCTACTAGACCTGTCAAATGGATTGCACCTTGGGGATTGGTGCCCCACCATGGGCCTGTTAAACTATCCTGTCCCTCAGCATCTTACTGTGTTTTACAAACCATATCAATGGTGCCGAGATCTGTATTTGTAAACTCGAAGATTCATAGTCCCACTGCTTTATGAACTTTCCAGTCATCTGATCACTAAATCTCTCCAGCCAAACATTGGCTAATTGCTAAGCTACCAGCCCTGTCGGTATAAACAGCTCCTGGTCCCAAGGGAGGGCTGTTGAACTCCCAGCCATTCTGTGGTGTCCTTAGGGATGGAGGTATTCACAGTCTTCATGGCTGGTCCTTGTCACTGACCCCCTCCCCCTTTTAGGACTTCTTCCTATAGATGAGAACTTTCTTCTCAGTTCCTTTCTTTTTACTTGAAAACCCCAGTACTGGGTAATCTGGTCTCTCTTGGGCATTGGCACCCATCTCCTAGTTGCCACGTTGTCTTTGAGGTTACTTCCAAACTCCTTACACTTGTCCTTGGGACACTTCCTGGGCATAAAGACTTCTAAATTCATATACTAAATTTGACCCAATATCGAGTAAATAATAACTCTAAATGGCCACTGTTGATATTATGAGGTGTGTTTTCTTTCTAAGTCAGAAGCATCCATTCAGACCCCCACTAGTTTTGTTGCTACTTTAGAGTACTCAGTTTGTGTCCTCCTTTAATGAGTTCCCCTAATCTTCAGCTCAGGCCTAAAATTGCCATTAGATCTAAGTTAACAGCAGTTTTTATTCATTATATTTGACATCTGGAAATAAGGGCAAAGCAATACCTATTAAGTGATAATCACAGTCATCTCTGATTACAAACTAATAACATTAGCAATAAAGTCTCAAAATGACTGCCATTAAACTTGACCAGAACAAAGGTTGCTGAGCTACAAGGAATGGCAAGCATGTTCTGGAGCCAATTTCCCAGCTTTGACTGAATGATACCATTAGCATACTATGACTTATAGCACCAAAATGAATGTCTAGTTTTGTAACAGAAAAAAATTAACATATGTAAAATTAGCATTATATTAATGAAAACACACCAAAATGTATATGATCCCATGTTTTCCATACAGATCCTATATTTCTACACACTTCACCAAGATTCTATTTTACTTTCAACATTATACTTTTTGCAAGGCATGCCTAGAACAGTACACTTATTCAAATCCTGTGAAGGTCATTGGACCTTTGGTGGGAGCTTCAGGTGTTTTGCTCAGTGGTCACATTTTCAAATTTCCTTCTAAATATTTATGTTTATGTTTAAGTTCATGGCACAAATGTTTACTGTCCTCAGTCTTGGCCATAGGAGCTTATTTTTACAGTGAGTAGCAGTCAATGTAGAGATGAGATTCATAGCTGGCCACAGGGCTTAGTATGATTGACTGTGAGTGTTCAGCTCTAAATTTAATATCTTTTTCACAAGAACATCCAAGATTCAAGAAACATCCTGAAAGGGAGAGAGAAAGAGTATACAAGGTGGAGACTAGGAAGAAGGCCTGTGAGGTACTTTGCTCTGGACATGACATTGTTATTTTACTCATGAACTTAGAGCTGCATATTGTGCCAAAATAAATTCAAGCCAGCAAAAATATCAGCATTGGTGGGGGAGGCATCATGAGGCCCAGACCTGAATGACGCTGTTGGTGGTTGATAATGTCTAGGGCATAGAGGATTATTTTCTTTTGGGAATGTGGCTACTGGTAGGTTTCCTATGATCCAGTGAATACCCTGACCCGTGCAGATGAGGACAGCCGTAATTTAGCTTAATGGGCTGTAAAAAGAAAAGGAGGTGTTGGTAAAAAAGGAAGGTAGGGGAAATGAGAATAAGAGGTTGGGTGAGAGAGGGTGTTAGGGAGGTCTGGAGACAGGCAGAAGGAGAAAGTGAGAGGGTAGATATATTATTTCACTGTATGTATGTTGTTTAAATATAAAAGTAGCACTCCTGTCTTTCTCTCACAGCAATTTCTTGTTTTATGAACATTCAACATGAGTCAGTCCCTCCTCCAGTACCCTGTATATAATATGACACACAAATAAAGGAAGATACTTCTTCCTTTATTTCCATTCACAATGAACCTAGGCACAAAAACACAGCTAGCTCAGCAGTGAGTAGTAAAGACTGAATCCCAAGTTCCCACTGTCTCTAGCCTCTATGCTGCCTACACTGTGTATCTGTGTGTGAGTGAGTGAGTGTGCATGTGTGTCTGTGTGTGTCTCTGGGTGTTGGTGTGTGTGTTAATTGATTTGCATAGTTGTGGAGGATAGAGAACAATCTTGTATATTGTTCTTCACGTACCATCCACCTTGTTTTTTGAGTCAAAGTCTTTTCTTGGCCTGGAATTCAACAAGTAGGCTAGGCTAGCTAGCCAGAAGCCCCAGGGTTCTTCCTGTGTCTGCTTTCCCACCAGCAGGATTACAGGCTTTGTTTGTTTGTTTGTTTGTTTGTTTGTTTTCGAGACAGGGTTTCTCTGTGTAGTCCTGGCTATCCTGGAACTCACTCTGTAGACCAGGCTGGCCTCAAACTCAGAAATCTGCCTGCCTCTGCCTCCCAAGTGCTGGGATTAAAGGTGTGCGCCTCCACCGCCCGATAGGATTACAGGCTTATACCAACTATTTCCTTTTAAATCTGGTTCTATGGATCAAACTCAGGTTTTAGTGTTTTTATGGCAAACATTTTGTAAAAGGCAGAAAAGTGTTTGTGCACACACATATGGATGAGAGAAGCTGGGAAAGAAAAATATATAGGCATCCTTCAAAGAAAAGACATGTTTAACCTGTTTCTCCTGGAATGATGGGAATTGATGTAGTTTACTTCTTGAAAGTCCTTTGATGCATGATGAGTCAGGCCCTATGTGTATCTTCCAGAATTTATGTTTTATTTATCCCAAAGCCTTCCCTCATAAATCATGAGCATAGCCTCTTGTCCATGAAAGTCATGCTTATAAATGATTTCAGCATGTACTTTCAATAGCCTAAGTGACTTCTACAGTGTCTTAGGGCCAGGCAAACCTGACACTCACAGTTGTTATGGTTATTTCAGTCATTCTCTGTAGACCCAAAATCTAGGGTACTATCTGTGAACCAACAGTACCCATTTATATGAAAGAAGCCAGTTGCACTGTAGAAAGAATTTTAATGTAAACATATGTTAAACTTTTTATGTACATGGGTACTTGGTTAACTCTTATCAGAAAGTTTTTTTTTTTCCCAAAATTGTGCTGTGTTTGCTTAAATATGGCTAGAGTAAATTCTCTAGTGTCAGAGTTTAGAAATTCTGGGCCTGGCACCAGAACCAAATGCTGAACTGCATTTCATTTTTGGTTTTTAGAAAATAATTTTCCTACTTGCTATAAAGCTTGCACGCATTCCCACATATGTCACCAACTGTGTCATCTTCCTTTCCCTGTCATTCTTGTGTTTATTTAGTAGCAAGTATTTTTATTAAGTGCCTGTAATTTACTAAGAACTTTACCAGAAGCCTCAGGAGATGCAGAATATAATGCAAAAAGAGAGTCATCAAAAAATAACACTGACTTGCTTATATTATTACAGATGTTGACTGTTTCTGGATATCAGGTCCAAAATAGTGTAAGCAATCTTGTCAGAGTATGACTTAGGTTCTGCCATCTGTGAGCACATAACCACTCACCTGCCTATTGTTTGTAGTACAGGACAAATTCAGCATATTCATTTACAGTTACCTAGGGCTGCTGTCCTCAGTGACATTCTGCAATGTTGCTGCCTTATTGATTATATTTGACCCATTGGATCCAAACCTATCTCATAAGATTCTTCTCTATTCAGTAAACAAAACAATAATTCATTCCTCAGAACCTTTGCACTTGCCGTTAAGTCATCTAAAATGTTCTTTCTAGAATGTCCTCTATCTCCTCTCATTTAAATGCTATGAGTAATAAATGGCAAGTGGTATATAATTAAGATATATAATGATGGTTAATCCATGTATGCCTGGGTGATTAAATCAAACTAATTAACCATTGTTCACACAATGACTTCTTTGTGACAAGACTATTTAAAAAATTATTTTGAAAATATTCTGTCTTCTAGGGTTGTGAGAAAGGACCTCTGTAGGTAACACAAATGCAACAAGTGAAGGAATCCCCTGGTAGTTTAAATCCCAAAGAAAGTTTTTAAGAAAAGGAGATCAAGTGATGGTTTTGAATTTTATTTTAAAGATAAATGAGGAAGCATTAAATGTTAAGAGAGCAATTACAAGTAAAAGAGGGATCCCCAGAGGAAAAAAAAAGTTTCATTTGCTGGAGAAGATGGTGATAACTACAAATTTGAGTTGAGAATAGAAAGAAAAATGTGGACTCTACAACACTAACATCTTAAGCAAGGAGTGATCTGAGTCCTTCCTATATTGCTCCTCACCCCCAGATATTGGGGCTCTTAGAATAATAGACCATTCTAGATAGTAAAAAAAAAAAAAAATTAACCATGAAGTAGGAAAGTCCCTGAACACTGTAAGTGTCCACACAACAACTAGATGACAAGTATGGACAATTATTCTGATATAAAAAGAAATCTCATGCCAACTAAAAGGTTGGACAAAGGAAATAATTAGCTCTCTCCAAAGTACATCATCCTGGATGTTTTCATGGCTATATCAATGGAAGATTACCTGGAAAAGTTGCTAGGTGTGATATCCACTAATAGGGAGCTATTTCTGGATGATGCACTTATCTCCTCACTTTAATTCACAACACATAAGTACTTGAATACTCTGCATATGCAAGAGTGTGAATGATAGAAAATGTGTCTGCTAAATAAAACAGTTTAATTAATAAATCAACTGTCAAGTATCTGCCATGCTAGTTTTATCTGGTTGTGTTCTTACTTGCAATCCAAATGGGCAACCATCTCATTAAGTAAAGTGGTTGCTAAATTAACTTTTATGAGAAACAAAGTTCAGTGAATGGGTCGGAATGCTAGTAATTGAAATAGCATTGGAAACTTAGGGGATCTGCCTATTATCTTTGCTTTTCAAAGACTACCTCAGCTCTGCAGCACCCCTGAGATGAGAGCATAAGGAGTACTATTTCTCAGCATCTTACTAGAAAGCCATCAACAAGTGGCAGTTAGATTCAAATGCTCCCCCACTTCATGAGATTGTCAGGCAACACAGAATGTCCATAGCTAACAGAAGTACCCTTGTTTCCTTGAGGTATGTAGGCCTCTGAACTCAGGCTACAAACCTAGATAAAGAGTCAGAAAAGTCACCTGTCCTTTAGGTTCAGACACTGGGGATCCTTTGGGATCACTTGGCAGGCAGCTAAGCCTAGTTAGCAAGCTCCAGGTTCCAGTAAATTACTGAGTCTCAAAAATATGGTAGGGAATGATTAAGGAGAATACCTGAGGCTGATTTCTAGCCTTCTAGCCTTCAAATTCACACACACACACACACACACACACACACACACACACACACACACACACACACACACTTATTTACTGACATTGATTGAATTTAGCCAAGTAAATACCATTTGGTTGATTTCAGTTCTGGAAATACAAGGCATGCATTGTGCTTACATAAAACTTCTGTGTGCATTGTTTTATGGAGTAGAGTAGAAAATCATCAGTTTTATCTTTGATGAAGAAACTGGAGCTCAGAAAGGTTGCAGAACTAGCAGGCAACACAACTCAGCATCAAATCATAATCTATACTTTCCCAAAGTATATTCTGTCTAGATCCACTATTATGCCACACAGGAGGTACATTGGGATCATCTAGGGGTTGGTCCACATGAATCCCATCAAGAAAGAAACTAACATTATCTTTCTTGTTGGTACAACAAAATTCCTGCCACCAGTATGTTAAGGAAAGAAGCACTTACATGTTTTCAGTGTTGAAAGGTAAAGTCCATCATAGTTGGAATGGCATGGTAGTTGGAAAATGAGAGAAATGGTTCATATTAAATCCACATCCATAAGCATGGAAATTTATGAATGTTGTCTCTGAACTCACTTTGTTCTTTTGTTTCAGTCTGGTACACCAGCTCATGGCATAGTACTTCCAAACTCATAATAGATTTGCTTATTTAATTAAAGCTTTCTGTAAAGATGTTCATGGATGCACTGAGAGAAGCACTTTCATGGTGATTATCAGTTCCAACAAGTTTAGAGTAAAGATGAATCATTGCAGCATAGATATGAGAGGAAGTGTGTCTGTGTAATAGAGACATCCATTTCCCTTTCTTCTGAGTGGCAACACAAGGTGGCTTTCTTCTGACTGCTAGATATTCAGTGGGAGAGTTTTGGTATAGAAGGTCAGACAATGAAAATGAGACACTGTGAACATTAGAGCAGAGCTGAGCAGAGGGTCTACCTTATACAGGCCAGGAAAATATTTTGACAGGACAATTATGTAAATCTGAAAGAGATAAATAAACCACTTCTTAATCCAGTGGCTTACATGTCAATCAAATATAACTTTTCTATTTCACCAAATATATGTGGCTGTCCAGGATTGCTTTTGTGAGAATGTGATTTGTAAGGAAGAGATGCAAAGTTTTTATTAAGAATATCAGCAGATGATAAATTTGGAGGGACAAGAATTATTATTGTCTGGAGCCATGGGTGAGTAACATTCACACTACCATGCTAAGCCAATGCTGCTCATGACCTGATACAATGACAGAAAATCTAGACATAAAAATCTCATACAAACATTTTGGGCCATGACAGTAATGTAAACTAAAATGGTTATCTTTGGCAATATAGATATAAAGATAACATTCAGCAATATAATGATAAATAAAATGGTTACTATCTTTTATATATATATATATATATATATATATATATATAGAGAGAGAGAGAGAGAGAGAGAGAGAGAGAGAGAGAGAGATTTAAGGTTCACTTCATGTTTTCTGGTCAGCTGTAATAGTCATTACTGACTGTTGTCTTGACCTGATCTATACCCACCTAGCAAACATATCTCTGTGTAGGTTAGTGAGAGAGATTCTAGGCAGAGTTCATTTCTGGAGTGAAAATGTTCCAGGAAGCTCACCCGAGATGAGTACTCAAGATTCAGTTCAGAGCCAGTTCAAAGTCCCCGTTGGCTTGGAGTACAGAGCCTTCAGTAGTGATGGAGGCTTCACAGAAGCAACTAGTTTAACAGAAACTAAGATAAGCAGTTATCTGTAGGAGTTCTGGATAAACAGGCAACTTAGCAGAAGCTAAATTAACTGGGGCACATTGGCATTGAGCTTGTCTAATAAAATTGGGTAATTTTTCCATAAGAGTCTTCATCAAGGAGATAAAATTCTAGTTAAACTTGAAATAGCCTCATCAAGAAAACTAAATGGAATAAAGTCTTCCCTCTCTTGCCCTGACTCAGAAAGAGCCATCCTAACTGTGGTTGGCACATTTCTATTCCTGGGTCTCTGCCCCCCAAAGTCTGTCTCCTGACTTGCTACCTCAGACTCCAGCCACCACTGAACTGAGAAAAAAAAAAAAAAAAAAAAAAAAAAAAAAAAAAAAAAACCTCCTTTCCTTACTTTGCCTTTGTCAGGTATTTGTCACACAAGAAAAGTAACTACTATGATACCTGTAAGACAGGGATTCAAAAGTGTGTAGTACGAGTGAGGCACCATCCCCCAATAATATCCTGAGACCCCTGTCAGAAGCTAAATATCAAAATAATGATTGTCCTTTGTTAAATGTCAAACCTAGGAAATGCAGATGCCATCCCCTTTCCCCATTTCCCCTCCCTAGAACCTCCTATCTCATCTCCCCTCCTTCTTTTTGCTTTTATACCATTTTAATTATATGCAACTATTAAGGTAAGTTCTACATTGAGAATCTACCAATACAGTAGATGCAAATAGTCACAAGCAAGCAAGACAATAAACACAAATAGTCAAAGAACAAGAAATACAATAAACAAAATTCAGTGAGCACTACCATAATCACAGTTTCTAAGGGCTTATCAGGATGACCAAAGTATTTCAGCCCATGTTCCTGTCCTAGACCAAAGTCATTTTCATGTATGAAAGCACTTTCTTGTTCTAGCAGAAGATTTAGATTCTTGCCTGAAATAACTTCTTTGTTCTAGCTTAATGTCAGAATCCTCTATGAAGCCAACTTCCCTGTCCTTGGCCAATGTCATATTCCTGCTCAGCAGCTCATTTCCTTGTCCTTTGCCCATGTCAGAATCTTTCTGCCTCTTCCACTTTCTTATTTCATTAACAAGACTGAGCTTGTTGTAGGTCATTCTGCCAAGAATCCCTTCTTTGTCCATCCTAGAATACACATTATCAAAAGCAATGAAGTTCTGTTTTAGGTTGTCAAGGCTCTGTGCAGAATGTTACCCATCCTTGGCTTGCCAGCCTGTTAATTTAATAACTCTATCTTAGGGTCCATTTTCAGTTTCAAGCCGTGTACTTGCCAACATGTTGATGTTGTTAAAGACAAGCTTTAACACTATGGGCAGGAAAAATTATTCCTAGGACAAAAAAGGCTGGCATGATCAAGCTATTTTTGCCATTCTTGAAGCTTGACCAAAATAGAAATATTGACCTCAGGCCATGGGTAATTTGTTCAGCAGTATCTGCCACATCAATGCTTAGCAGATCAGCATTCTTTAAATTTATAAGCTCACTATGCAAAGTTAAAACATTGAGAGAGTTGTTAGAATTATGCCAAATACACTTCAAATGTCTTTAAATGTTTTCCTAATTATAATGACTACCACTGTAAATTTAAGAACTAACATGAATCCAATGGTGTTTCTCTTGACACTCAAGATGGCTTCTTACTTTTAAACTCTGAACCTCTTTCCAATAATTTGAATAGAATAAAAAGCATCAATCTGTTGTTCCAAATGCCTATCTAAATGCTCTTGTATATTCAATACATTAGTAACATTTTTTTTTTTTGCTAAATAATTAACAAAAGTAGCTGTCTTAACTTCTGGTGTCAAAGCAATTTGTAGAAGCAGAGATGCTAGCAATTAATGTAATGAAAGCTGTTATACCAGCAGTTATCAAGCCCACTACCCTCGTGCTTCTGCTTAATTCCTGACTCTCTTCTTCCAGTACTTGGAAGCTTTTTTCAGAATACCAAGGTTCTGTGATACTCAGGGCAATAAAACAACAGCTGGTTGATACAGCTTTGTAACTGACATGCCAGGTTTTAATACACTAACACAATTAGAAAGTATACAACCAATGCAACTTACATTAACTACTATAGAACAAACAAAAGTATTTTTAACTTGATAATTAAAAGAGCCTTAACACATGTACTAACAATGGTTTGAAATCCAGATCCAGTCCCAACTTTTTTTCTTGCTAACATAACATCATAGAGAGCTGCAGCTAACTTCCAAGTATGTCTCTGAAAATATCCAGAGCCAACCTTCCAAGTAAAGACTATTATTTCCAATATTGGATTAATTTCTACAGCAGTCCATGATTGAGTCCAAACAGGTAACATTTAAGAAAAATACAAGCATCATTATAACTTCTCTTTTTGATTCTCTGTTCCACAAAGTCTAAAAACTTGAGGCAAGGCAGCTTGTACTATCAGGGTTATAGTAAGCAAAGGTGAGTTGGGCATATGTCCAATACAGTTCCTCAGTCACCATTGTCAGGGCACTCAGCAAGCTCACAGGTCAGCATCATTCTTTGTTATGGCATCAGCATGTCTCACCTGTTGCTCTGGCAGCCACTATGCTCCTTCAGCATCCTGCAGAAAAAAACCACAAACATGCCCTCTTCCACATATTAAACAATCATGCCATATGCAAGTAAGTGGATCCTTCCTTTTCATGTATGCATAAGTATGCCTAGTTGAAGGGTGCTATAGACACTCAGCAGAAAGTTCCTTGGCATCCAATCTTTTTACTTTAAAATAAAAAGAATATCATTTAAATAAATTTGTGGTATATGAAGATATATGTCCCTCTTTTTATTTTATGAAGATATTGGTTTAAAGTTCCATCGGCACCTTCCACAGTCCCTTGATATTTATACGGAATCCAGTATTATGGGTAATATTAAATTGCTGCCAAAATTTCTCAAATGCTTGACTGTGATAGCCAGTTCCATTATCTGTTTGGTTTGTTGTTTTTGTTATTGTTGTTTTGGCTTTTTTAATTATTGGATACTTTATATATCTACATTTAAGATGTTATCCCCTTTCCCCATCCCTACCACCAGAAACCCCTTATCCCATCTTTTCTCCTCCTATTTCTATGAGGGTATGCCCTGTCCATCCACCCACTCCAATCTCCCCACCCTCGACTTACACATTGGGGTATCCAGCCTTCACTGAGCCAAGGACCTCCTCTCCAAATGATGCCCAACAAGGTCATCCTCTACTACATATACAGTTAGAGCAACCGGTCCTTTGATGTGTGTTCCCACACAAGCTGTTTAGACCCTGGGAGCTTTGGTTGGTTGGTATTGTTACTCTCCCCATGGGGCCACAAGACCCTTCAATTCCTTCACTCTTTTCTCTAACTCCTTCATTGGGGACCCCTTGATCAGTTCAATGGTGAGATGTGAGCAACCACTTCTGTATATGTCAGGCTCTGGCAGAGACTTTCAGGAGTCATGTGTATCAGGCTCCTGTCAGGATGCATATCCTGACATCCACTGACAAACACAACAGTGTTTGCATTTGGTGATTGCATCTGGGATAGATCCTCAGGTGAGGCAATCTCTGGACAGTCCCTCCTCAGTTCTCTGCTTCACACATTGTCTCCATATTTGTTCCTGTGAGTATTTTGTTACTCCTCCTCAAAAGGACCAAAGTGCCCACATTTTGGTCTTCTTATTGGGCTTCATGTGGTCTGTAAGTTATATCTTGTGTATTGTGAGATTTTGGGCAAATATCTACTTATTATCAGTGAGTGCATATTATTTTGTGACTGGGTTACCTCACTCAAGATGACACTTTCTAGTTCCATCCATTTGCCTAAGAATTTCATGAACTCATTGTTTTCAATAGCTAAGTAATACTCCATTGTGTAAATGTACCACATTTTCTGAATCCATTCCTCTGTTGAAGGACATCTGAGTTCTTTTCATCTTCTGGCTATTGTAAATAAGTCTGCTATGAATATGGTGGAGCATGTGTCCTTGTTATATGTTAGAGCATCTTTTGAGTATATGCCCAGGAATGGTATAGCTGGGTCCTCAGTTAATGCTATCCAATTTTTTGAGAAACTGCCAGACTGATTTTCACAGTGGTTATACCAGCTTACAATCAAACCAACATTGGAGAAGTGTTCCTTCTACTCCACATTTTCTCCAGCATCTGCAAATGTCTGAGTTTTCAGTCTTAGCCATTCTGACTGGTATGAGTTGGAATCTCAGTGTTATTTTGATTTGCATTTTCCTGATGACCAAAGGTGTTGAACATTTCTTTAGCTGCTTCTTGGCCATTCAGTATTCCTCAGTTGAAAATTCTTTGTTGAGCTCTGTATCCCATTTTTAATATGTTTATTTGATTTTCTGGAATCTGAATTCTTGAGTTGTTTGTATCTATTGATTATTCGCCCTCTACCAGCTGTATGATTGGTAAAGGTTTTTCCTAATCGGTTGGTAGCCATTTTGTCCTATTGACAGTGTTTTTGCCATCCAGAAGCTTTTCAATTTTATGAGATCCCATTTAATTCTTGACCTTAGAGCATAAACCATTGGTGTCATGTTAAGGAACTTTTCCACTGTGCCCATGTGTTCCAGGCTCTTCCCACTTTCTAGTCTATTAATTTCAATGTATCTTGTTTTATATGGAGATCCTTGATCACTTGGTTTTTATTTTTGTACAAGGAGATAAGAATGGATCTATTTGCATTTTTCCACATGCTGACCTCCAGTTCAACCAGCACAATTTATTGAAAATATTATTTTTTTCCCACCAAATATGTTTAGCTCCTTTGTCAAATATCAAGTGACCATAGGTATGGGTATTCATTTCTGGGTCTTCAATTATATTCCATTGATATTCTTGCATATCTCTGTACCAATACCGTGCAGTTTTTATCACTATTTCTCTGTAGTACAACTTGGGGTCAAGTATGGATTCCCCCAGAAGATCTTTTATTGTTGAGAATAATTTTCACTTTGCTGGGTTTTCTGTTATTCCAAATGTATTTAAGAATTGCTCTTTCTAATGCTATGAAATATTGAAGTGGAATTTGGAAGTGTATTGCATTGAATCTTTAGATTGCTTTTGGGAAGATGGCCACTTTTTCTATATTAATCATGCTAATTCATGAGCATGGGAGATCATTCCATCTTCTTGAGTTTTGTTTTTTTAGTTTCTTTCTTCAGGGACTTGAAGTTATTGTCATACAGATCTGTCACTTACTTAGTTAGACTCACACCAAGATATTGTACTTTATTTGTGACTATTGTGAAGAATGTCATTTTTCATTTTTCATTTCTTTTTCAGTGTGTTTATTCTTTAAGTAGAGGAAGGCTAGTAATTTGTTTGAGTTAATTTTAAACCTGGCCACTTTGGTGAAGTTGTTTATCGGGTTTAGGAGTTCTCTGGTAGAAGTTTTGTGGTCACTTAAGTATACTATCATATCATATGCAAATAGTGATATTTTGAGTTCTTCCTTTCCAATTTTTATTGCTTTCACCTCCTTTTGTTGTCTAATTGATCTGACTAGGATTTTGAGTACTATATTGAATAGGTAGAGAGAGAGAGTGGGTAACCTTGTCTAGGCCCTGATTTTAGTGGAATTTTTTCAAGTTTCTCTCCATTTAAATTAATGTTGGCTACTGGTTTACTGTATATTGCTTTTACTATGCTTAGTAAATGAATCTTGAATTCCTGATTTTTCCAAGACTTTTACCATGAAGGGATGTTGAATGTTGTCAAATGCTTTCTCAACAACTAGTGAGATGACCGTGTGCTCTTTTTCCTTTGAGTTTGTTTATATAGTGGATTACATTGATGGATTTATAAATATTGAACCATTCCGCATTCCTGGGATAAAACCTACTTGATCACGTTGAATGATATTTTTATGTGTTCTTGGATTATGCTTGGAAGAAGTTTATTGAGTATTTTTGTATTGATATTCATAAGGGAGATTGGTTTGAAGTTCTTTTTCATTGTTGGGTCTTTGTGTGGTTTAGGTATGAGCATGATTGTGGCTTCATAGAACGAATTGGGTAGTTTTCCTTCTGTTTCTATTTTGTGGAATAGTTTATAGCAAATTGGTGTTAGGTATTCTTGAAAGATCTGATACAGTTCTGAACTAAAATGAGCTGGTCCTAGGCTTTATTAATTTTTTTGGGGGGAGGGGTTGGAGACTTTTAATGACTGCTGCTATTTCTTTAGAGGTTATAGGACTATTTATATGGTTTATCTGATCTGATTTTACTTTGTTACCTGGTATCTGTTTAGTAAATTGTCCTTTCATCTTGATTTTCCAAGTTTGTTGAGTATAGGTTTTTGTAGAAGAATCTGATGATTTTTTTTTTTAATTTTCTCAGTTTCTGTTGTTATGTCTCCATTTTCAGTTCTGATCTTCTTTATTTGGATACTGTCTCTGTGCCCTCTGGTTAATCTGACTAAGAGTTTGTCTATCTTGTTGATTTTTTTCAAAGAACCAGCTCCTGATTTTGTTGATTTTTTTGTATACTTCATTTTTTTTTTCTACTTGGTTGATTTCAGCCCTGAGTTTGACTATTTCCTGCCGTCTACTCCTCTTGGGTGTATTTTCTTCTTTTTTTTTTCTAGAGATTTCAGATGAGCTGTTAAGATGCTAGTGTATGCTCTCTCCAGTCTCTTTTTGTAGGCACTTAGAGCTATGAGTTTTCTTCTTAGCACTGTTTTCATTGTGTCCCACAAGTTTTGGTATGATGTGTCTTCATTTTCATTAAATTCTAAAAAGCCTTTAATTTCCTTCTGTATATTTTCCCTGACCAAGTTATCATTGAGTAGATCATTGTTCAGTTTCCATGTGTATGTGGGCTTTCCACTGATATTATGTTCATTGAGGACCATTCTTAGTCTGTGTTGATCTGATATAACACATGGGATTGTTTCAATTTTCTTGTATCTGTTAAGGCCTATTTTGTGACCAATTCTATTACTGATTTTGGAGAAGGTGCCATGGGGTTCTAAGAAGCAGGTATATTTTCTTGTTTTTGGATGAAATATTCTATAGATATCTGCTAAATTCAATTGATTCATAACTTCTCTTAGTTTCAGTGTATCTCTGTTTAGTTTCTGTTTTCATGATCTGTCTATTAATGAGAGTTTGATGTTGAAGTCTCTCACTATTATTGTGTGAGGAGAAACGTGTACATTGAGCTATTGTAAAGCTTCTTTTATGAATGTGGGTGCTCCTGCATTTGGAGCATAGATGTTCAGAATTCAGATTTCATCTTGGTAGATTTTTCTTTGACGAGCATGAAGTATCTGTATCTTTCTTGATAATTTTTGGTTGTATGTTAATTTTATTTGATATTAGAATGTCTACTCAAGATTGTTTCTTGGGACTATTTGCTTGGAATATTGTTTTGCAGTCTTTTATTCTGAGGGAATGTCTGTCTTTTTCACTGAGGTTCTTTTCCTGTATGCAGCAAAATTTTGGTTCTTGTTTACAGTTCCAGTCAGTTAGTCTATGTCTTTTTATAATGTCTGTCTTTTTCACTGAGGTTCTTTTCCTGTATGCAGCAAAATGTTGGTTCTTGTTTACAGTTCCAGTCAGCTAGTCTATATCTTTTTATTGGGGGAAATTTAGTCCATTGATGTTAAGAGATATTAAGAAAAAAATGATTGTTGCTTCCTGTTAATATTGTTATTAGAGGTGGAGTTATGTTTGTATGGCGATCTTGTTCTGGGTTTGTTGGAAGAGGATTACTTTCTTGCTTTTTCTAGGGTATAATTTCCCTCTTTATGTTGGAGGTTTCCCTCTATTATCCTTTGTAGGGATAGATTTGTGGAAAGATATCATGTAAATTTGGTTTTGTTATGGAATATCTTGGTTTCTCCATCTATGGTAATGAAGAATTTTGCTGGGTATAGTAGCCTGGGCTGGCATTTGTGTTCTCTTAGGGTCAGTATGATATTTGCCCTGGATCTTCTGGCTTTCATAGGCTCTGGTGAGAAGGCTGGTTTGGTTTGATTGTGATAGCTCTGCTTTATAAGTTACTTAACCTTTTCCATTAATATTCTTTCTTTGTTTTGTTCATTTGTTCATTTGTTGTCCTGATTATTATGTGACAGGAGAAATTTCTTTTGTGATCTAGTCTCTTTGGAGTTCTGTAGGTTTCATGTATGTTCATAGGCATATCTTTCTATAGGTTAGGAAAATTTTCTTCTATTATTTTATTGAAGATATTTCCTGGACCTTTAAGTTGGAAATCTTCGTTCTCTTCTATAGCTATTATCCTTAGGTTTGTTCTTCTCCTTTGGTCCTGAATTTTTTGGATGTTTTGAGTTAAGAGTTTTTTTTTCCTTTTGTATTTTCTTTGACTGTTGTGTCAATGTTTTCTATGGTATCTTCTGTACCTGAGATTCTCTCTTCTTCTCTTGTATTCTGTTGGTGATGCTTGCATCCATGACTCCTGATATTTTTCCTTGGTTTTCTATCTCCTGGGTAATCTCTCTTTGCAATTTCTTTACTGTTTTTACTTCCTTTTTGTGTCCTGGATAATTTTGTTCAATTCCTTCATAACAACAGTTGGTACCTTTAAAAGAGCAGGGTAGGCCTCCTGATCTCTCTGTGTTTCTGTCTTGCAGAGCAAGCTCTTTTTGTTTTCTATAATTCTGCCAATATGATGCCATCTGCTATAAGATCCTCTGAATGGTCCTGAACCCCCAAGGCTGTGAGGTATATAAGTTTTTCCTTCCTTTGCTTTTTACATATGGCTAGATAAAGTCTTCTTTGTGCATGTATATAATATATTATGAGCATATTTGTTTCTATAACCCATTACCCTGCCCTCTGACCGTCTTCTTTCCTATTAGTTCCTCTTTGCTCCCCAAGTCAGTTTTGCTTCTGTTTTTTTTTTTTTATTTTTTTTATTCATACAGGTATTATTTTATGCATCTATAAGGCCTAAGGCTCATAAATGGAAAGAACAAACAAACAAACAAAACAAAACAAAAAGCATGACATGGCATGACATTTGTCTTTTTGAGACCACCTTAGTTCTCTGAAAATGATTATCTCAAGTTGCATTCATTGTTTTGCAAATTATATAACTTCATTCTTTGTTTTGGCTAAAACAATTCATATATGCACATATGTACCACATGTTTTCTCTATTTATTCCTCTTTAGTTGAACACCTAGGTTGGTTCCCATAACTTAGCTACTATGAATAATGTTTATTTATGATTGAGTAAGCTGCTTGCCTTGAAGCATTTCTACTACCGGAAGCTCCCAGCATCTCCCCAACACAATTCCAGAGATCAGAACTTAGAACACATTAGGATGCAACAACACTAAGCCATAGCTCTGAAATTGGTTGTGAGACAAAGAATCTTTAGCTCCCAGTTGCCTTCCAATTTGAGCAATGCCACTGTGGTGCCTGATAATTTTTTTTTCATGTAAACATCCAGTGCTCAGCACTTTTGTGAGAATCAGAAATGATATAATCTTGGTTCATTTTGAACAAAATGATCTTCAGTCAGAGTCTCTGTTTCAATGTGTATCTTAGATAACATTGTCTTCAACCAACCAGGACATCCTAAGCTTTAGGTTTCCCTACCAATGCAAAAATTGCATTATCATTCATTACTGCATAATAAAAAGTGATACATGATAACACTAGGACAATTAGAAAATGTAAAAGACTAAAAAAAAAAATAATAATCACCCACATCCCACCACAGAGAAAATAGAAAGGACATATGGAAGCATATACTGTAACTGGTGAGCAGGTTTCACCTGTTTTAGCCTGAGGACTCTATCATTGCTGTGAATTGGCTCATGGCTTCTCTTCATTTCTTTATCTCTATTTATAAATTGTGACAATGTGAGCTTATTCTTGTTTTGCTGACCTTGAATTGGTGTGTGTTTTCTGATATTTATAGTCCTTACAAGAACATCAATCCCATTTATGAGTGCCATGCAAATTTCTGGTTAATGAGGAATGCTTTTTCTTTTCATATTTTAGACTCATTAAATAGTTGCTATAACCTGTAATTGTTCATCTTGATTATTGTTATGGTTTGAATAGGTATGTCTCTAATAAGACTCATGTGTTTGATTTCTTGGCCATAAAGAATGCAAGTATTAGGGGGTGTGTAGTAGTTGTTGTAGTAACTGTTATCTTGCTGTACCAAATGTGTCACTGTAGAATTAGGTTTTGAGGTCATATATATGCTCAAGCTATGAATAGTGTACAACACGGTCTACTTCTATTGCCTGCACATCAAGATGTAAACCTTTCAACTCCTTCTCTAGCACTGTGCTTTCCTGCATAGCACTGTTCTTTCTGCTAGTATCATAATGGGCTAAATCTCTAAAAATGCAAGCCAGTCCTACATTATTTATTTTCATTTATACACATTGCCTTGGATATGGTGCTTATTCATACCAATAAAACTCCAAGTACATCTGTTATGTACTTGGTTAAATATAGAATCAGCTAAAAGATATATCTTTGTGTGGATTCATGGAGGTATTTCTGAGAAGGACTGACTAAATAGAAAAACTCTCATAGAGTGGGAAACACCCAGAAATACAGACAGGTTCATAGAGAAGTACTACAAAGAAAGCACTGTTGCTTGTTTGCCCTAACTTATTGCCAGTGAATGGATCTACTGTGTTGTTGATGTTGCTGCTACTGTTGCCATTCTTAATTGACAACAAAAACCCAGTTTCTTTAATCTAATAACTTGAGATTCAGAAGCTTCCCAGGAATCCTCCAGGTCTTCAGCACCAGATTGGGACTGCTGAGACATCAGCCCCATAGATTAAGTCAGTACAAGATTCACAAACTCTTTCTTACAGAAAGTCACTAATGGAATTCCCAATTCATATCATATAATTTGATCTAACAAATCCTCTTTAGTAGTGTACTATATTCATTCTGTTGTTTCTGTTTTTTATAGAAAATAATAACTAAAATATAATCATATTTATCTAAGATGGAAAAGTCAAAGTTGAGATAGGCTAAGAAAATTTCCAAGTTTACACAGTTATAAAATGACGAAAAGGTAAATATCATTAACAAACATTCATTATAAACCCATGGAAAGTCCATGTAATAATTTTTACCTTTATTTTGTTTTTGTGTTAATGACTATAGATGTAGCATGAATGGATCATGGTACAAAATTTGAAATGTCAAAAAGACAACTATATAAAATCTTTAATCCATGTATGATTCTTAAGCATCATTTCCTCTCAGAACACAACACATTAACACTGGGGTCCGCTGTTCCTGACAACACTTTACAGTATAAGGAGAAAGTCAGACCCACTTCAGAACATCAGAGAGCAAGAAAAAGTCCCTGATTTATGACTTGGTAAATTTCTAGATCTTGTCCCACTCTTCCAAAACATACCTATGAAGTTTACAAAAGGCCAGTGTCAATGAAATGCAACCTGTTCTCCAGACACAGTGCTCATCACAGAAACAATATGCAACAGAGCAAAATTGCTGACCTTGAGGGACTCACTGCATAAAGGAGAGGTAGGCATAGATGATTCTGAGCAGGCAAGGATGGGCAGAGTGGTGGAAAAGGATTAGTGTAAAAAAATAATGGAGAAAAAACAGCCTGCATTCTGGAGTATGCCAGAGAAACTGAGAAAGGCAAGGGAGGAATCACAGAATGGAAGTATGAGCTAAGGCTTATAGTTAGAGAGGGTCACTCTCTTTTGTAAAGCAACTAAATTTTGGTTAAATGGTAATAATTTCACAAAGACACATTAATTAAAACTAAAGCAATTTGTTATTCTAGTTACTATCACCCAACCCAAAACTTTCTGACTTGTTTCTGGATTACCTGCCATTCTTTTACTCACTACTAACCAACAATTTCCTAACCACACCTACCAAAAGCTAGTCTTGGGCCTAAAAAATGCAGTTTGTGAGCTGGTCCCACTAACCTATACCTACTCACATTCTGAAAACCAACTACTAGCCCTGGTTTCTCAACCTAGAGAACTGCCTTCTACAGAGTTCACAGGGAGAAGCCTTTGTGCTCATTCTTCCATTTTCTTGTCTTTTTTTTTTCTCTGACCTTTCATGAGTTAGTCAGGGTTTTTAGGAGGAAAAAAACATATAGAATGAATGCATATTACAAAGGGGGGATTTATTAGATTGCTTTACACAACACAGGTTTAGTAGTCCAATATCAACTGTCTTTGTTCTGGACAACGTAGAAAACCAGAAAATTGCAAACTTTAGTAATTCAACTCTCACACTGAAATCCTCAAGAATTATAGTAGTTGCTATCCATAATCAAGAGCTAAAGAAGCTGTGATCTGGTGAGAATGAAGGAGGGAGCAGCATGGTAACATCAGGTTTGGTTTCAAAAACAACAAGGAATGAAGGAAGGTAAACAAGCAGCACTGCCTTTTCCTTGGAATGTAGTATGTAGGACCTTCCAGAGGCTACACACCTTTTGAGTCAAAGATGTTTCCCCACAGTCCTTCATAGAAATACCCTTACATGTTTGTCTCTTCCATGATTCCATAATTAGTCTATCTAACAAGACTAACCATTACAACATATGAAACACCCTGGTGCACACAGGAAGATTCTCATGGCTCCTCTGTAACACTTGGAAGAGAAAGTTAAAATGACTAGAAATGTAGCCAAGTGTCCTATCACATTCATCCTTCTGTGGCAAGCTAAAGAAAATATTTTAACAACTAAAGAAGTTCAAGTGTATACAAATTGGAAAATAAGAAATCTAAATATTGCTCTGTGTGGATGACATAATGGTATACATAAACAACTCCCCAAAATTCTAAGAGATAACTGCTACTGCTTATAAACTGTTCCAGCCATGTGGCTATATACAAAGTTAATACAAAGAAATCAGTAGCCCTCCTTTATACAAACAATAAATATGCCAATAAAGAAATTAGGAAAAACATCCTTTATAATAGCCAAAAATAATACAAAATATATTGACGTAACTCTAACCAAGCAAGTAAAAGATCTGAATGACAAAAATTTAAAGTCTCTGAAGAAAGAAATTGAATAAGATATCAGAAGATGTATAGGTTTTCCATGCTCTGGGATATGCAGGATTAACATTAGAAAAATTGCCATCTTACCAAAAGCAATCTACTTATGCAATTAAATCTCTACCGAATATTCAACATTATTTCTGTATAGACCTTGAAAGAGCATTTCTCAATGTCATATAGAAAAAAATATCCAAGATAGCCAAAATAATCCTAAACAATAAAACAACTTCAGGAGGAATTGCTGTCAATGATCCTCAAGATCAACAACAGAGCAATAGTGGTAAAAATCGAATATTATAGGCACAGAGGCAGATACATTGATCATTGTGATAGAATTGAAGACCTACAAATAAGTCCACACATCTATGGACACCATTTTTGATAAAGAACCCAAAACAATACAGTGGAAAGAGAAAACATCTTCAACAAATTATGCTAGTGTAACTGGATATCTAAATGTAGAAGAATGAAAATAGATATGGATTTATCACCCTGCACAAAACTGAAGTCCAAGTGGACCAAATATCGCAACATAAAACTGAATTCATTAAATCTGAAAGAAAAGAAATTAGGAAATACCCTTAAAACATTGTTATGTGATATAATTACCAGGACAGAACAACAGTGGCTCAGGCTCTATGAACAACAGTAGATAAACAAGAGCTCAGGAAACAAAAGCAAAACAACAACAACAACAAAAAAAAAAAAACTTCTGTATGACAAGTGACAATGTCTA
Source organism: Arvicanthis niloticus (assembly GCF_011762505.2). Lineage (NCBI taxonomy): Eukaryota > Metazoa > Chordata > Mammalia > Rodentia > Muridae > Arvicanthis > Arvicanthis niloticus. The sequence goes on along the minus strand of NC_047667.1, from coordinate 78,606,677 downwards.
TAGGATTAGGAATTGATCTTCAGCAACCCTACATTTGACAGAAGGCTAATATCCAAAATATATTAAGAATTTAAGATGTTTAACACCAACAACCCGTACAACCCAATTTAAAAAATGGGGCGCAATGACCTTAATACATGCATGTCATTAAAATGGTATAAAAGTAGACTGGGAAAAATAAATAAATAAAATTTAAAAAATTAAAATAAAAATTAAAAAAAGGGGACACAGACCTAAGCAGAGAATTCTCAACATAAAAATTTCAAATGGCTGACAATCTCTTTTAAAAAATGTTCAAAGTCCTTAGTCATCACCGGAATACAAATGAAAACTCTGAGATTCTATCTTAAACCAGTCAGGTTAAGATTAAAACCTCAAGTGAGAGTACATTCTGGCAAGTATTTTATGGAGCAAGGGAAATATTCCTCCACTGCTGCTAGGAGTGCAAACATTTTTATCTACTTTGGAAATCAATTGGCAGGTTATCTGTAATGTGGGAATAATTCTATCTCAATATGCAGATATACTACTCCTGGGCATATACCCAAAAGATGCTTCACCATCCCATAAAGACACTTACTCAAAGATGATTATAGCAGTTTTATTTATAATAGCCAGAACTGGAATCACGTTAGATATTCGTCATCTGAAAAGTGGATAAAGAATATGTGGTATATCTACATCATGGAGTACTATTCAGCTATTAAAAACAAAGACATCATGAATTTGCAGTCAAATGGATGGAACTTGAGAATATCATCCTGAGTGAGGTAACTCAGTCCCAAAAGTACATGCATGGTATATACATACTCATAAGTAGGTATTAGCCATAAAATACAGGATACCTATGCCATACTTCACAGACCTGAAGAAGCTAAACAAGAAGGGATACACAAAGATCCTTGAATCTGACTTAAAGGAGGAATAAAATTGTCATGAGAAGTTAATAAAGGGAAGAATCTGGGTGGTTTAGTGTGTGGAGAGGACAGCAGGGATGGCCAGTTGTCCATGAAAATGAATTTATATCTGAAACTGAAGAAGTTGAGGAGATAGCAGGAATCCCCAGGAAGAAACAGACACCTGGGATAAGAGAAACATTCAAGAAAAAAATGCTGTGTTCTTAGCTGGGACTCACAGCATTAGAGTATAGATAGTGAAGAGGCCACTTCACATAGCCAGATAGGAACCCCAGTATAACAATAGCAACACCAACCCAACCATAAACCATTTGATACAAAATTTATCTCATCTACAAAATTTCAGGGACAGAAAATGGAACAGATTCTGAGGAAACAGACAACCAATAACTGGCCCAACTTGAAACATATCCCTAACACTATTATTTTCTGTTATGCTTGCAAATAGCAGTCTATCATGATTTTTCTCTGATAGTATCCACCCAGTAACTGACTCAGATAGATGTAGACAATCTCAGTTAAACAGTGTATGAAGGCTGGGGACACTTACAAAAAAATAGGGAGATCAAAAACTCAACCATCAATCAAAGAAATACTCCATCTGCACCTAAGCCTCCCCACACATATGTAGCAGATATGTAGCTTGGGCTTCATGTGGGTCCTGAAATACTAGAGTGGGAGCTATCCCAAAAGTTGTTGTCTATCTGTGGGATATGTTTTATTTGGGATTCTTTATTTGGCGTCAGTGGGAGAAGATGCACCTAACCCAGCAGAAACTTGGTGTGTTGTGATTGGGGGATACCATACTATCCCACAAGATAAGGGAAAGGAAGATGGGGAAGGAGTGTGTGAGCAGATGACTGAAATTGGTGCAGTCAGTGGAATGTAATGTGAATAAGTAAAAATATAATAATAATTTAAAAATATAATCTAAAAAATAAAAAAAAACAAAAAATAAAATACTGATAGAATTAAATAACATAACAAAAGGAAATTATTTGAACAGGTTTTGATATTTAAAAACTATGAGTTAACATTCATTTCTGTTCTCTCATTTACAATCATTCACTGTCTTTCTCCAAAGACGTAGCTTCTAATAGTGGTTATAAATTGTGGGACCATGGATGAATGGCAGAAAACATTGAAGAGTAATGAAAAAACACACCTTTGACAACTCACGGATACCTATAAGTCCACACTCCAAAGCACCAAAAGCAATTTCCGTGTGTAAATCTTTGCTGTCCAGGTCTTTTCAAAAGTGAATGTAAGAGGAGTTGGTGGGGTGATTTAGATGTTAAGAGAATATTCTGCTCTTGCAGAGGACCCAAGTTCATATTCCAACATAGATGTTGGTCAGTTCACAATAGCTAATTCAGTTCCAGGATGAGATCTTTGTACCTTATGTAGCCACTGCACTTACAAGCACAAAACAACATATAATCACACATACACACATAATTTAAATGAAATATCTTTTCAACATGAATATAAGATAAATAGTGTGGAAGAAAACAGCCCTAGGTTCATGGAGTCTTCCTCTTTCCCAAAACCTTGTAAGTGTGGCCTTTTGTCAAACTAGACAGATAACCAAAAGTTGTATTTCTCAACCACACTAAAAGTTGTCAACACATCTCTCCTACTCATCTCTACCTTATGCTAAGGGGAAGTAACTGATAACTTTAAAACACCCATTGTTCAATCCATGAGAATTGGTTTCAATTGGCCTGAGTTCTGAGAAACAGTGATTATCTGGAAAGAAGTATTTCTAACATGCATCACTCTTTTAAGAACAAAATTCAGGGTGAATGATCATGAATCTTTATGTAAACTATCATCTCTAAGTATATTCCTTTCTATGTTGGACATTGCTGTTCACATCCATCCCACCATTAAACCCAAATGCCAGCCTCGGTACTGACAGCAATAACAGAAGATAGCACTCTGAAAGCCTGATGCACAGAATGGGCCAGTGAGCTGCAAAATTAAACTCCTCCTTTTAGAAGCTATTTGGGTGTTAAGGAAGAGAATAAATAACCTAATACCATGGCCACTTAAAAAATGCACCCAGATAGAGAATTCATTTGACTATTTCAGACCAACGGAGAAAATGAGCTTTATAATTGAAATGGTAATGGAATGAATTAGGCATGAAATATCAGGATGTTCTCAGAAGTCATGTGCTCAAAAAGTTGGCAACTTAGACAGAGGCTTGTATAAAATGACAAGAAAAACTGAACACTTTTTGGATGAAATATTGAGTCCCTGGGCAAAGAAAGTGGTCTGGATTCCTGAATACAGCCTCATTTTTAAGACCACAGTGGAATTGCTTCATAATTAATGATAATGCTTGTTTTTCCTTTTTTACATCATCCTCTCTCATATTTTTCTGCTCTGTCTTCTTTCTTTACACAAAACGGAGAGCTTATCCTGCATTCATGAGCCCATTGATATTAAAAGGCTACATGATTTTTTCTTCTCCAGTTGATGGTAGTCAGATTGTAGTATTGAACTCATTGTTTATATATTTGTTGAGAAATTTTCCTGCGGTCTGCACAGAGCAGATGAAGACAGTTGCTGTCTGGTTAGCATCTGCACCACAATGTTCAGTATGGTCTTTTGCATACTAACAGAAGAGCCTCCCAATCATCCAGAGAAGAGACAATTTGGTGATCATCCACTCAAATGACTCCACACATGAACCAGTTCCTTAGATTGGTGAATAGCTCTTCTCTCTGAAATAAACCATTCTCACCTAGTAGAAGATTAAGACTCTGGAACTAAAAGAAATAATTAAACCTCAGAAAGTAACCACAATTTATAAGGCTCAGGAAGCTCCTGAAGCTTACACAATTACAGTTGTAGCAAAAATAGCTAGAAATGAGCACTGGGAAGGTAGGAAAAAGAACAGGCTTGGGAATCAAAGTCTCTTTCTGGTTGTTGTGAAGATTTCCCTGATCTCACCTGGATAAATGCCTTTTTACTAGAAATAAAGCACAAATGACAAACTGAAGAAATGAAGTACCCATTTAGCTTATTGAACCAATGTGTTTATTGAAGTTATTTATAATATTATGGATGACTCAAGGATCAATAAATCATAGAAAATTCTACCTCAGAACAGGTATTGACTCAGGAAAGCAGCATCCTTAAAAATCCCTTGGAAATTGAAAAATAGGTACTCTACTTGTGAGTGGATTTCTCTTTTCTAGCATGCATACAATGTTCTGTGGCACTATTGAGTATAAAGACAAAACACTGCATTAAGTGACATATGCTAAGCCCATCCTCATCAATTTGTTGTTCTCATAAGTAGGGACAGGATTCACAAAAGGCTGAGAACAACAAATTCACTGGACTGAAAATCAAGAATCTAATATACAAGTTCTCAAAATTACACAGGCTGGCAGATTCATGGAGCTCATTGGATAAGTCCATAATGGTGTATGAAGAAGGACTCAGCATCCAAGAAGAAGCCTTCTTCCTTAACAGGAACACAGATAACCAACACACAAGACCTTTTTTGGCCTTAGAATCAAAGTCTCCTTAGGAATCTCCTCTAGAGCCACTAGAAAGATATGTGAAGCAGTTATTTACAAATACTATTAGAAAAATAGTTACTGCTAGGAGAAACTTTCTCACTCATCTCTTCTAAAGTTTGCCTTGACTAGCAAGATACTTCAATTATAAACATATAATGATAAGAGCTATATTAGTTATGTTTCTCATTGCTCTGACAAAAAAATAACTTAAGGAAAAATATTTATGTTTGGTCACAATTTAAAAGTATATTCCATCATTGAAGACAAGTCACAGTGGAAGGACTTACGGCAGCTGGTCATAATGAATCTGTAGTCAGGATATTCAAAATAATAAAAGCTGATGCTCACCATACTTTCATTTTATTCACTCTAAGATCACTGGTCATAAAATGGTGCCGTCTACCTTTAGGTTGAGTCTTTCATGGTATTAAGTCATTCTGAAAAAGCCAAACATAACAACACATGTGTTATCAAACATATTTTAAATAACTTCACATGACAGTGAAGACTAGCCATCCTAAGAGCCAATAATTTGTCCGATTTTTACATTGGTGAAAAGTGGTTTTTTCCCTTCCATTAAAGAGCAAATGTATCTACTCTGGAATTCAATATATGAGACCTATTGATTGAATTCTCTTCTGGCATTGAATGTTGTTCTAAAATTTGGGGCAAAGGCAGAATCAAATATCAAACTCCAGATGTTAATCAAATGGATCAAAATACCATGCCAAGTGACAGTAAATGAGAAATAAAGAAAGTAGGGTGCAGAATGAGCCTACATCTCTTTCCTACTCCAAAATCCCTAAGAGGCCAAATAAATATACTAATGCCTAGAAAAGGGCAATGTGAAGATAGAGTGTAATAGAAGTGACGGGAGAGAAATAAAAGGGGAAAAGAAGGGAAAGTGAAAGAAGACAGGCAAAAAGAGGAAAGGGAAGGAATATGTAGCAATGTCCTCCCAACTAAAACATTTAATCTACCAAAGAAGTTTAACAAAACACTTCATAAAGCTCAAGATATTCCTGAAACTTAAAAGATTGATGAGCCCCACCCCCACCCCCTGTACTCTCCTGCCTCATGCTATAAGACATAAGAATTATTAAGGAAAAGAAATAATGACTTTCTGGAATTTTTGTAAGTCATGCAGGGATTATGCAGTGTTTGTGAACTGTCACTAAAACTGCTGTGGCCCCTTTAGTGTTTCAGCCTCCTTTGAGTTAAAATCTTGTAAATAATGACAATATCCTTATCAATTTGTAAAGTTGTGCTTCAGTGGAATTGTTTCTTAAGTTTGTGGTCTGTTCCCTATTGTGCAGATAGGGACAGAGAGAGTGAGGGAGAAACAGAGACAGAGACAGAGAAAGACAGAGATAGAGAAAGAGAAAGAAAACTAGTGCCTCTTTGAAAAAATACAGGTTCCCAGCATTACAATGAAATGGGCACATAGTTCATTCTTTGTCATCTAATGCTTTGTTACAGGAAGAATTCTCTTGGGTCTTTAAGGACACTGACATGTAAAAATTACATATAGTTTAAATTATGTAGCAAACAGCTTCCTACAAACTGTGTGAATCAATTTTTTTTTCAAACTGAGTCCTATTTCCCTACTGACTCTGGCTATATTCTCATAGATGGTTTCACTTCCTCCAGGATTTATCTCCAATTGGCAGGAGCAAACTCTAAGCCTACCTCCATGATTTTATCTTTCCCAAGAGGCTCCTCAATCAATCATCAGACTCTCCATTCAGAGACAACTATATGTGCGACATTGTTGCTGATCTGTAAAGAGAATATGGAATACATCAAAGCCACTGGGGAAGGTGCTACCTGAATCTTCTTCAAAATCATGTGAATAGCCAAACTCTATTATTAAAATTTAAATTTTTCTCTCTCAGGTTTTTCCCAAAAAGTTATCTGTGGCTTCTGAGCAGGCTATCTAGGTTATAAAGCAACATTTAGAAATAGAACACATTTATAAATACCAAATAGCAGCAATTTTAATTGTTATGAGCAGTAATTGAAACTATTCATGGAATGTTCTGAGTTGGGGGAGGGAGGAGGTTCAAATAACACACCATTCTCCAGCTCCAGGCAAAACAATACCAAACTTAGAAAAAGAAAATTATATGCTATAAAAATAAATGTATGTGGCTTCAATTTTCTTTTGTGATAGGAAATGATACCATACTACTGAATGACCTCCAATTCAATCTCTGATATCTCTGGCTTCTGAACTTCTGCCAGCCTGGCTTAGTGTTATCTATGACAGTAAACTGTCCTGCCTTTTTGACCTACCTCAGCAGCAGCTACATAGCTTCCAAAGAAAGCATCTGAGATTTATTTAGCTACGTATCTAAACAACCAAGGGACTCTAGGCATATCAGAGAAGACTAAGAAGTAATATGTAAATATTGAAAAGAGCAAAGACTGCATACCTTACATTTGTTGTGATTGTAAACACCAGAAATGAACTCAGTCCCCCTTAATAAGGCACATGAGAATAGAGTTTTGTAATGAAACGTATTTAAGATTTTAATTTGTGGAGTTAAAGAACAAAGAGAAAAAACACACAGGAGAGTTAGATACAGTAGGTAGGTTTTCTTTTGGAATCCTGGTCATATAGTTACCTACTGCTTATTTTTTTATTTGTTTGTTTGGTTTTGGTTTTTTGGTTTGTTGTTGTTACTATTGTGTGTGTGTGTGGGGGGTGGTTTTTGATGCATGTATACCTCTGTTCTTCTTCAGAACCCTGGCCTTCCTTTTGCCCAGGCCGTGGACACCAACAATGATAAAGTCTACTTTTACCCTCAACTACCTAGAGAGATAGTTCCTCTCTCTTGGTTCTACTCTAATGTAGGAAAAGCTGAGTTTTAGCACAATTTGTTACAGATGGCTGTCATATATCCAGCAACTATCTGATAGTAGGGTGTATGTTGTATTTGTCAGCTCAAAGTCTCATTACAAAATGCCATCCATTGCAAATGCTATAAAGCTGTTTTTTTTTTTTAATACTAACAGAAAGGTAAATGAAGAATGCAATCTACCTCATTTTGTTTGTGTGTCCTCACATTGTCTTTCTTGTATGAATGTATTAGAGAGAGAAAGCAAGCACTCTGGTGCCTCTCATTGTATAATAAATCTGTCTGACCTCATGAAACCTAGATAAACCTACTGATGAGCTGGAAAGATAGACAGGAACTAGGAACTGTGTCTAAATGGTTCCCTAATACAAATACAGTACAGTAAATGAAGTAATGCCCTCTGGCATTAGCAGTTGCTTCCAAAAAGATAGTCCCATGTTCTCAAATCAGTAATCTATCTATCTATCGATCTATCTATCTATCTATCTATCTATCTATCTATCTATCTATCTATCTATCATCCTTCTCTATTGGAAACCTTATTGGAAACAAGACTTTACAGATTAATTAAGGATATCTGAGGGTCCTTTGGCCATACAGCTGAGTTGGGTTTTCTGGCCAATGAGAAACCTGATCTCATAGGTGGTCAGCATGTAAAGAATTACTGTCAACATTATCTTTCAGCCATTACACATATAAACAAATATGTGCATCTGTATACATACATACATATCAGTGGCTATGACATACAAATTATAGAAGCAGGCCAGGGAAAGATGGTTGTAGAGATCAATTTGACTACAAAGAAAAGACAACCAACATCTGTAACAGGTTTCTGAATCAGGAACATCATGCAACAATCTTCCTTCAGAGTTTCCAGGATAAATTAATGCTACAAATACTTTGACCTGAGATTTCTCCACAACCATCAGAGCATAAATTTCTGTTGTTTAAAGTCACCTGGCAGATGTGTTAGGACAGCCTTGCAAATCTAATAGAGATGGTGACTGATGTCATCTCAGAGGTCCACTGTCTCTCTTAGTCTACAGGAACAATCTATTGAAAATTCCAATACAATTCAGACTCCACAGAGAAAGAGGCAGCCATGAAAAGGTGATGTCTGCTGTGCAAATAAATGGAGATGTCAGCAAATTAGCCATGTATTTCCCTGTTTAGCTCAGTGTTTTCACAGTGCTCAATAATAAAATTGAAGAAAACAAGGCATGTTGACATACACTCAAGATGCTGAAACAGATGGATCACAGATTGCTTACCTGCAATACACAAAAGTTTCAGTATACTCTATATTTCACATTGATATCTTGTCTAAAGAGAAAAAAAATACAAATGGTTCCTGAAGACAACTGATCCCAGTAATCCTAAAATCTCAATCTCATTAACTCAAGACTCCTAACATGGTCTATTTGTTCTTTCTTCTGTATAAATTGTTTGACTTTAACCTATCTTAATGGACAGTAGACAACATTATCCTTCAGCCTACATATACACAGATACACACACACACACACACGCCAGAAAGGAAAGGAGATGACACTGAAACTCAGCACAAAAGGAAGTACGTCAGGATAGTGGTGTCAGAGAGAAAGAGTAACCAAAGCAAAACAAAAACATGCAAGAAAATAAAAGTAATATGTAGGCTGAAGAGATGGTTAAATGGTTAAGGGTATGCGCTTCTCTTCCAGTTGACCCAGCTTTGATTCCTAGCATCCACATATGTCTCAAATTCATCTGTACATTCAATTCCATGCAATCTGATGTTCTGCTTTGATTTATATAGGCATTAAGCATGAACAAGGTTACTGGCCTTTATTGCAGAAAAATCATGTTGTCAGGAGCCTGAGGCATCTTGATACATTTTATTTATAGATAATGTATGTACATTAAGGTAGAACAGTCATACACAAAATTAATCAGTTAATTAAATCTTTTCTTAAGATAAAGAGTAATATGAAGTAGGACCCAGAATGAAGATTCTATTTGCTAACAAATTCAGCAGTACTCAAGTAAAAGAGTAAATCAATAGCCTTTATTGCATACATGTTATAGTTTTTCTGTTATTAAGGTATATGCTCATATATTTGTGATTATATGCTTATGGAGTTCAGAGGGCAATGTCAGAGATCTTTCTTAATCACCATTTGTTCTTGTTTTTTGGCTTGTTTTTTTTTTTAAATTTTTATTTATAGGATATTTTATTTATTTACATTTCAAATGTTATCCTTTTTCCCTGTTTCCCCTCCCCACACAAACCCCTCTCTCATTCCCCCACCCTCTCCCTGCTTCTGTGAGCATGCTCCCCAAGCCATCAACCCACTCCCACCACACAACCCAGGTGTTCTCCTATACTGGTGCATCAAACCTTCCCAGGAGCAAGGTCCTCTCCTCCCTTTGAATAAAATATGGCCGTCCTCTGATACTTATACAGCTGAAGCCATGGGTCCCACAATGTGTACTCTTTCGCTGGTGAATTAGTCCCTAGGAAATCTGCATTGTCTGATTGGTTGCTATTGTTCTTACTATGGAATTGCAAACCCCTTCAGCTGATTTAGTCCTTTCCCTAGATTCTTCATTAGGGTACATGTGCTCAGAGCAATGATGTTTGCAAGCATCCACATCTGTACTTGCCAGGTTCTGGCAGAGACTCTCCAGAGACAGCTGTATCAGCCTTCTGTCAGCAAGCAATTCTTGACATCAGCAATAGTGTCTGGGTTTGATGTCTGCATATGTGATGGATCTCCAAGTGGGCCAGTCTCTGGATGGCCTTTCCTTCAATCTCTACTCAGTACTTGGCCCTTATATTTCCATTAGACAGGAGCAATTCTGGGTTAAAAATGTGGAGATGAGTGGGTGGTCTCATCCTTCAGTGAGGGACTTGCTTAACCTATGGATATGGTCTCTACAGGTTCTCCCTCCACTTTGTTGGGCATTTGAACTAATGTCATTGCCTTTGGGTTTTGGGAGCCTCTTGATTTCCAGGTATCTGGAACTTTCTTGTGGCTATTCACAGTTACTCATCACCCATTCCTACACAGTTCTGTTCAGTCTCCTGACCCTCAATATATCATCAGTGTCTCCTCCTATACCTCATCCTCCCCCTTTTTTTCTCCTACTCCTCCTTTATTACTCCCAAATATCTCCCACCCTCTACCTACTATGAGTATTTTGTTCCCCCTTCTAAGAAGGACTGAAGCATCCTCACTTTGGTCTTCTTTCTTTATGAGCTTCCCATGAAGTCCATTCATCTAGTCATTGTTCACTCCCACCTGGAAGGGAACCTGGAACAACTCACCAATGATCTGATTTGGGGGCTCACTTATAGAATGTCTTGCTATCATTTCTCTTTTTTCTTGTGATATTCATGACCTGTTTCTGTGTAAAGGCCCCTGCCCACTTCCCAGTGAGCCTGTCTAGGCTCTCCTGAAGCTCACCCATGCCATCTTTAGTCAAGGGAGCGAGTAATTCCTTTACCTTCTCTCACTCCTCAGCCCCTGAGATTTGAGTCTGACTCCCACTGTTCCACCTAACAGCCCTTGCTGAAATCTTTGGTGACATTCAATGGATATGTTTGCCATAATGAATATTTCTGTAGACTGGACTCTGGCTTTTCTTCCTTCAGTTTTCAGGGTCAGATAGTGCTGGCTCTTTTTTCCTAAAACACAAATCTAATCACATGCATACTTCATTAAAGCACCTGACAAAAGCACCTTAATAGAGAAAGAGTTTATTTGGCTTACAGTTCAAGGGTTCTGGCTTTAATGGTAGGAAAGCCTCAAACATATCAATGCATTACATCAGTCCATTGCTAGGACATAGAAAGATTAATGTCACATTTCTCTTCATAATTCAGTCTAGGACACTATCCTGTATGTTTCTGTCCACAGCTAGTGGGTTTTACCACCTGGATTAACCTAATCTAGAAACTTCCTTTACAAGCATACTCAGCTTTCTCCTTCCAAGGCAGAGACTCTTGTTATTTTTTTTTCTGGTTCACTGAATACACCTATGATATTTGTCTACTACATTCTTAGGCATTTTTCTTTCTCCATGTCATCACTCTACTAGAGCACTAGGATTACAGAAAAATACCACTAGCTACGTGTGGTTGGTGGGTTGGTTGGTTGGTTGGTTGGCTGGTTAGTTTATGTCATGAATTACAGTTGATCAAACTGAAGGTGTCAGACTTTTGCATCAAAGCATTCTTATTTACTGGGAGATCTTAACAATTTAAATTCATTCATCTCAACAGTCCAGTATGTGGGGGCTGTATCTGTTGTCTCCTTAATGACTAAGCAGTACCCATTACTCAATGAAGAAAATAAATCTGACATAAAGCCAAGCTTATAATCATAGCTAGCTACAATGCCCTGTGATGCTGTCTATACGGAGTCCAGGACAGAAAAGGTTAGCATAAGGAAGAGAATACAGAGGACTTAGGGATATCAGACAGTCAGTGAAATAATTAACTGAAATTTTAACATGATAATCTGAGTTCTGTCCCCAACACCCACATAAAAAAGCCACATTTGATGGTATGTGTTTATAAACTCAGACAAGGGGAGGTAGAGACAAGTGGGTCCCTAGAGCTTGAAGATCAAGCAGCCAAACTTATTTGGAGATATCCAAGTTCCAACAAAACAAAATGGCTCAAAAACATATGGTGGATGACTCCTAAGGGATAATATTTTATCTTTATATCTGCCCCCCCCACACACACAAAATACACATACACAGAGAGAGAGAGAGAGAGAGAGAGAGAGAGAGAGAGAGAGAGAGGGAGGGGGAGAGGGAGAGGGAGAGGGAGAGGGAGAGGGAGAGGGAGAGGGGGAGAGAGAGAGAGAGAGAGAGAGAGAGAGAGAGAGAGAGAGAGAGAGAGAGAGAGAAGTATAGCTAGCTGGAGCATGTAGAATGAACCCTCCAGACTGCAGAGGAAAAAGGAAAAGAAGGAAACATATTATTGTGCTAGAAGTGGTAGTTTCCACTAGGGTCCTGAGCCCTATTATTTTTCTCTAATGACTTTGAAGAGCCACAAAGTACATGAACACCATTCTTTGTCATCAGATGCCAACAGTAATAAGCCACAGTGAATGCTAAACTCTGACAGATGGAACAGAAAGGGACTCCTTTCACTGATGAAAAAAGACAGCTTGTTTCAGAGATATAGCAAGTTGATAGAAACCTTGCAGAAACATGTCTTTTTTAGTGAGATACAAATCTTCAAGTTGACTTACCCTATGTTCATAGCCATTGAGACCTGGTTGGAACACTGAATGATTTTGATAAAGTTGCCCTGAGGTACCACTGAATTAGTCACTTAGCTTCTAACCTCATACCATAGATGTTGGATTCCATAAAATCAGAGGCCCACAGATGTCTCACGCACTCTTGGGTAACACCTCTTCACTTGACTTCCATACTACGTCAGCACACCTGTCTTTGAACTTCCACACTGTTTCACAAAAACCTATAACATCTATGCTTCTTCCCCTATGTGATTCATGCATTTTGTTAAGAAAAGGTACATACCTCACTCAAATCTATTTTTATCTAAATGTCCAGTAAAAAGCCCGGGACTCTGATGGAGGTTTAACAAGATGGAAAGGGCAAGCCTTAAGCCTGCTTGGATTTGAGTTCTTCTATCTGCACAGTCTTACAAAATGTTTTAACCTCTCTAGACTCCATTCTTGAGGCAGGTGACAGCTATCTCTCTCTCTCTCTCTCTCTCTCTCTCTCTCTCTCTCTCTCTCTCTCTCTCTAGCTGTAGATGTCTTCATGGAAGTAACTGTTTGAACTATCTTCTGCTTTTCCCTTCAGTGATGCACTATAACCTGGATGTGGAAGATTTTCTACTTCTCTATAGTTGCTTTTAGCTAGAATATTTTAACATAGCCATGAAAATAAAATGGAAGTCACTGATTGCTAGAGATGCAGAGTATCAGACTATGCATGTGGAGAGGCAAAGAACATATGGGAAATCTCAGTACCTTCCTATAAATTTTTTCTGAAATTATAAAAAACAAAGCACAAATGAAAACAGAGTAAAAAGATACCATCTGTACAGTCATGTCAGAGTGTGTGATAAATGTGACCATGATGATAACATGCATAGTACACAGTCTTGTGTACTTTTTGATTGGTAGCCACTTCTACTCAGTCATTTCTTTTACCTCAGGTGTGTGTCTTGGCAAATGTCTGCTGAACCTGGCTTGAGTGGACATGGAAAAAATGTTTCTCCAGAATAGTCCATGACTGTGCCTTTGTTCTCTATGAGGTGCCTCATTTAGTCTACCTTTCTTATTATTTTGATATATCCTTTCCAGCAGATATTCCAAAGAAAAGTAAATTCAATTCACAGATTATGTCTAGGATGTACAATGTTGCTGTTTAACTCATAAAACCATATATAAGCGAGAGAAGTGAGCCGTTGGATGTTGTCAGGTCCCATTTTTAGGAGACTTTGACTAGTCTCCTTTGTTTTTTCCTCCTAGAGGAGGACAGGTCAAATGAGTGATTACATCTGTGAAATTTTTGCCTAAATTAGTCTACTAAAATGGGTTGTTAGAGAAGTATTTGGAGATTTTAAAACCAAGTCTCACTTCCTGTTTCTCTGCTTTTTGATTGTTGGTGTCCTGGGAGCAGCTGCCTCCTCCTCTGACAACCTTGTTTCTCCACTCTGATGGATTGTAAACCTAACTAAATTCTTTATTAAGTTGCTTTTTGTCATAGCAATGAAAAATGTATCTAATGTAGCCAGGATGCACACACAGACACACACACATAAGAGAAAGAGAGAGAGAGACAGAGGGAGAGAGAGAGAGAGAGAGAGAGAGAGAGAGAGAGAGAGAGAGAGAGAGAGAAAAGCCTTAATTTCCATAGTCTCCTTAAAGAACAACCCCTACACAATAAATCTGAGCTTCCAGCTCCTCAAAGTAACACCACTTCTGTATTTTATTACCCCTGGAGCTAAATGTTCTTTAAGGGACATTCAATATCTAAACTATAACACTTAAATATCTCTTATTAGAAAAGTAGACAAAGTCACTTCTCTAGAGGATTAGGCTTCCTTGGGAATTCATGGGCTGCCTTTCTTCTGGTGTGATTGCGTTAAAATGAGTGGGTTGTGGTATAGACTTGGGGACACATTGACATTTTCTTCTTTATTCTCTTCCCAAAGCAGATATACATTCTATGTAAGAAGCCATCTTGTGCGGAAAATAAACCAAGGGTTGCTTTTGTTCTGACTTTTTTGCATATTCTGCCAACACAGGTTAGCAAGTCAATGGAGTGGGTGCATGAAGGCAGGTATGTGAGGGTCTGTTGGAAATGAAGCTGCAGATAACTGAGTCACACATAACTCTTTGAATGTCCTGCCTGCTCTGTGAAGATAACAGGGCACCTCATCCTCTTGGACAAGGAAAAGAGTTTTTTCATGTGTCAGGTTAGCCCTAATTAAGAAAAAAATACAGTAGATGGGAGAAGGAACTCATTGTTTGACTCTTCCCTGGGAAAATATAGACAGTTAATGATTAGTGGGATAGGATGAATTTTCTTTTTTGACATGGCCACTGTAAAGTCACCTGTTCCCTATATAGATTCTCTAACACACTATCCTCTAAATAACATTAATTAAGCCCACTGAATCTCTCTTTTCCCAGCCCCAAAATTAAAACTTATTGTAAAAGGGGATCAGTGAGAAAGAGGGGATAAGCATGAAGAAATGTGGTATGTATGACCAAAATACTTCATAAACATATATGACATTTCATACTGAAATCCATTATAATATATGATTAATATATGATAGATAATTTGTTTCTCAGAAGAGAGGAGCACAGTGTATCACTTCCACTGCTTGCCCTATGACTTTAGGGACATTTTCTTTAGGGTTTCTTCAGGCATTCATCTTTAACCCCTGTTCATCCTACACTAGCCTATCTGGTTTCTAACTCTTTCGGTTTTATCTACATTGACCAGTAGCTGAGGAGAAACTGTTAATTATGCCTGTCCCTTCACTATTCTTTTCATACCACATCCAACACATCCAAGAATAAAGTAGGTATGTCATATAGCTGACTGAGTTCATTCTTAAGAATATCTACCTGCCAAAGTACCTGAGTCTCATAATGAATGATTTTGTTCTTCTCTTTGCCTGTCCATATAGTCAAAGGACTACTATTCCACTGACTTTCAAAGAGGATATATTCACTTTCTTAATGTGGATACTTAACTGATAATCCCCAGAATCCAGAACTCCTGCTAGAAAGAGTAATCTCCATGCTAGCTGACGTACACACAGTTTGAAACCAGCCTTGTTTATGTCAGAGACAAAAATCTCAAAGCAAACAAGCTGTTGGAGGATAATAGTCCTCCCTATCTGACTCCATTTACTGGAGGCTTCCCTGAACTTCACTAGAGGAACACCAAACTTCCCTCTTTCTTATGAAAGCTTTCAGTTCCTGAACACCACTTTTAGTCCATTCCATTCCTTTTTGTCACCCACAAATACATAAAAGCAGTTTCTACCTGGCATCTTGCTGGGCACACCAACCAGGAAATCTGAATTCTCCTTCCTGTACTCCCCTGCAAATTACCCAGTCTCATCCCCGGCTCTGTTGCAAATATCTTACAGGGACTTGTCTTCCAACTCTACCTATGTTCACTCTAGTGTCTTCCAAAGTCTTTGTGTGGATACAGCTTTCTTCCTTCCTGGTGACCCTCTCAGTCCTCATATCTAGCCCACTCCCATTCTTCTGTGTGAATGACTGGTACCTAGAAATATACTCTAACTGGGATCCTCAATGTCCACATTGGACTTGTACTTAGATCAATGTCTTCCTCAGCCATCACGAGAAGCTTCTACATGCTGAAGTTAGGAAGTAACACAAAAACCCAGATCTGGATCATGTGCAGAGATTGACAGATTTTAAAGCATTCAGTCCTAATGGAATGTCTTCATCAAATCCTTCCCTTCAGGACTTAGGGAATTCTCCCAAAGAAGGGGGAGAAAGCTTATGTGTATATTTGTCTGTCCATCTCTGGTGTCTGTTGGCTTCTAGCCCAGATCCAAGATTTTTAATAGATTCTTTCCCAAAAGAATAAAATGAAGATTATATGGCAGAACATCTGACATTGTCCTCTAGCCTCTGGTACTATACACACAGATATATAAGGTACACATGCATGCTTACATTCATGTACACACACACACAAACACACAAACACACTCAGAGCATCTACCAACTATTTCCTATGAGAAGGATAAAGAGCTGACACTGAAATTCTCTGATTCAAGAACTATAATAGATTTGTTCTGGTGAGAATCAAAGGCATGTTTGAAAGTGGATACCTCCAGGGAACAGAAAGAGCCTGAGATTTAGATTCCTCCCTGAAATTACTTCTTCGTTCTAGCCTAATATTAGATTCCTCCCTGAGGCCCACTTCCTTGTCCTTGGCCCATGTCAGATTCTTGCCAAGCAGCCCCAAAAGCTCTCCACCTCTCCTTCCTTTGGCTTCAGACATGAAAATGACTTTGGACTAGGAGAGGGAAATTGGCTCAGATATTTTAGTCATCCTGATGAGCCCTTGGAAAAAGTGATCACTGAGGTAACCACAGGATTTTTTTATTGCCTTGCTTGCTCTTTGACTATTTGTATTTATTGTCTTGCTTATTCCTTGACTATTTGCATCTATTGTATTGCTAGTTCCTCAACCTAGAACTGACCTTAATACATGCATGTAATTAAAATGATATAAAAGTAAAAGGTGGAGGGAGGATAGGATAGAGGGTTTCTAGGGATGGGAAAGGGAGAAAGGGGATGACATCTGAAATGTAAATAAATAAAATATCTAATTAAAAAAGAAAGTAGGAAGTCTCTCACCTTCTATTGTGTTCAATGCTCAACTTCTCCAACTTAATAACAAATAACCCTTGTGGGAATTGTTTTCTTCTCAGCACTTCTATGACTTTTAAAAAGACTCAATCTGCCTTATGTGAATTAAAATAAAATAAAATAAAATAATTTGGTAATTATTGTATCATCTTAATTCTGAATCTTACTCTTTCCCAGTTCATTAGAATCCATGAAATCTGAAATAGTTTCAAAGAACTTCTAGGACACCAGAGCTCTAGAGAGACAGATAGTCAAAGTAAGGTAACTGGAGCCCTGGACAAGAGACAGAAAGTAGGAATGGATGGCACCCTAAATAGCAAAGCTGCAGGGAGAAAGGTGGCTCCAAACTTCTGTACCACCCTTTTATAAAACAGCTTACAAATAGACCAATTTATTATTCATCTCTCTAAGCAGTAAAATTTTACCTTACTATGATTCTATTATGAGAAAATTTCCCATGGTATTACAAAAACTCAGTGCATTTAAATATTTCTGTAATATTCTCTCTTTAATAGTAAAAATAATTGACAATATATTAAATTGCATCAATTGTTAAATGTCTTGTAAATTAGCACATACTTTATTAGTAGAATTAAATACATAATGATATTGTATAAACTTTATTTAAATGTAATAAGTATAATAAATAATATAAATGAAAATATAAATTTTAAATCTTATATTTGAGCTAAAAAGACAGCTCCTTTTTAACTGTAATTAAAAAATTGTTAGTTACATTTTTGTTTATCTTGTGTCAGTGATAGGGTTCAGTTACCATATTACATATATGGGTATTAGACAACTTTTACAAATCACAAACTTACACTAACCACTTTACTATTTTTCTTATGTGGCCTTAAAAGTTCAATCTCTGGTGGTCCAGCTTAGTAATGGCAAATGCCTCTAGCCTAAGATTTATATTCCTAATGTGGCAAGACTACTAGATGCTACAAGGATAGGAAATTTGAAGTTGCTTAAGAGAAGACATGGGATATAAAAACTGAGTGTCAACAATTTATGGATCTGATAGAGAACTAAGACTATAAGACAAGCCTCTTCTTAAAAGAGGAGACAAGCATAGATACAAGGATTCAGTATCTAGGAACAGGAAACACTAGGGGAAGCTTTCAAAGATTCACATAGGAATTCCCTCAACTGTCCACAGTAAAGACGAGAGAAAAATCTACTTCTGTTTAGGAAGAGGAATGTGTCAGTTTTGAAAAATATTTAAAGCATTCTAACAAAGTGCTAAGAATGAGGAAGTATTTCGGTCATTGGTATGAAATGTCTTTCTGTTCATCATAAAATCATGCATAATGATATGATAGTAAATTTTAAAATACCAGAATCATCACTGATTCTTCACACTCCAACTTACTCAAACTGATGAGCTAAACATGAGTGTTGTAAGCTGAGGCTGTGTGAAAACCAGCTCCTCTGCTTGCTTCTGTGGTGTGAAACCGGGCGTTATTTTTCTGAAAGCAATCGGGAAGCTTGAAACAAATATCTCTAGATTACAATCACAGTGGACTAGAATTGCTCTTATGTAAATTTATCCTAACAAAATAATGAATGGGCACAGAACCATATTTACTGACAGTCATAGATTTTTATCAAAGTCCTGTATCTAATGATAAAAAGCAAAGGAAAACTTCCACACCTAATAATAATTATTTTGATAAATATATTGTGACATGTATATATGATGGGTTGCTAGCCAGTAATTTAAAATGAGGCTATGGGGGCTTCATGGCTCTAAAGTATGTTCAATATACATATTATCAAGTAGAAGGGAAAAAATGTAATTTCCAACATGATGCCTAGTATTACTCCTTCTATTTACTGAAAGAGAAGGAAGCATTTGAAAACCTACATGCAAAATTGTTAACAATCCTTAACTCTTTGGGGCTTGAGTTATAAGTAAATATATATATATATATATATATATATATATATATATATATATATATATTTATATATATAAATATTTATATATATATATATAAATTTAAGATACATTAAATATGTAAGCTTATTTATAGAAATATTAATATATGGATATTGTTTCAGGTACTGTAATTATGCACTTATATTTAAGTCTTACGTTAATCTTAACTGATTCAAAACTGTGCATACTTTTAGAGTACAGTGTGAATTTTTTCAGAATTGGTTTACATGCAATGATCAAATGGGGTAATTAAGACATTCCTTAACTCAAACATTAGGCAGCTCCTTGTAGTAAGAACAATCAAGTTTTCTCATGTGGCTACTTTGAAATATGCATAGTGGTTAACTGCGGTCATTCTACTGTGCAATAAGATGCCTTATTTTTCTACTTCAGCAACATAGAAGATATTTAGATAAAATTTCTCTGCCATTTGAAAAATAAGTCAAATTATCTGGTTCTGTATATGTAGTTAATATATGCTGGAGGAAGAAGAGACATTTTCTTCAGTGCTGTAGTCATTGACAAAGTGTCCATACTCAAGTAAGCAACCATAATGAAATTCATTGGGTCACAGAAGAAAAGTGGCATATAGCAAATGATAAATATTATTAGTAAAATGTTATCTCTGCTGCTAGCAGTTCTTATCTCCCCATCTCTAACATGAATAAATAGGATAGACCTTTTTCCTGATGGCAGTAATGGCCAACAGAGAAACATTTCTTTCCAGGAACCTACTCAACTATTCAAGTATCTACTGCCATGGCAGGTTTAGTACACAGTCCATTTAGAACAGATTTTGATGAAAGAAAAAATAATGTTTATTCGTTTCATTATAACAATTTAATAGGAACAATTAACCATAAAAAGTAAAATGTCTAGAGGGCTATTAAAACCCTTAAGCAGGTTAAGTGTGCCTAGGTCCAAGTATCAAATGAGAATAATTTGTAAAATGTAATACAAATGTATAAATTTCTTGGAACAGATTTGAGACTCAGTAACCCATCAAGGCCTCCAGATTCTGGTAGACAGAGTAGAGCCTTGGATCATCTTCTAAATAGTAAACAGTCTGCTTTCTAAGGCATGTGCATTTCTAGGGTCCAAGGATTCAGAAGTGAATAGATACCCTCAGTGATTAAAAGACTCTCAGTGTGACAGGATCTAAAATCACTTATTAGACAGGCCTCTAGGTATATCTTTCAAGGACTTCCTAGATTAAGTTCATTGAGGTGAAACTACTCATCATTCCTGTGGACAGCATCATCCCATGGCCTTGGGTCTTGAAATAAATAAAAAAAATGAAGTGAACTGTGTAGCAACATTCACCACTTCCTAATACTACAGATGCAATATACAGATAATTGAACTGCCTCAAATTCCTGCTGCCCTGATTTCCCTAACATTATGAATTATATCCTCAAATTCTCTTGGGTTGCTTTGCTCAGGTATTTTGTTGCAGCAATGAGAAAATTGACTAATTCATTCTTCCTTTTTTTTTTTTTTTTTTATAGATCTTGGAAACCCATAGAAAGTACCATAGAAAGTAAAGTAGGGCATGAGACGATGGCTCATTGTGTAATAATACTTGCTGGCCAAGCAAGAGGAACTAACTTCATGATCCTAGCATTCATATTATAAAAGCCAGGCATGGCCTTATTTGTCTATAACACCAAAATTGGAGGATCAAGATATGCAGATCCCGAGAGCATGTGAGCCAACCAGGTTAGCCTAAGTGTCATGCTTCACATTCAGTTATAGACCCCATCTACCAATATAAGATAAACACCAACAGAGATAAATACCCACTGACTTCTTTTGACCTCTGAATGTGCATGCATAAACACCAACACCCTGCAGGCATACAACAAAGAGAGAGAGAGAGAGAGAGAGAGAGAGAGAGAGAGAGAGAGAGAGAGAGAGAGAGAGAGAGAGGTACAGAGAGACAGAGACAAAGTGAGAGAGAAAGAGAGACAGAATACAGCCTTGCAAGTCTCCTACATGTGAGTACCAGCTCTATATAACTAGAGATGTTTTACATAGCAAAGGAACATGATAAAGATTTTTGAGAATAAACAGGCTGTGTCCAAGGATGTCTTGGTTCTTTCTACCTCTCAAAAGCCCAGGGGGAGGAGGGCTATGGAGATAGGTAGGCATCAGGGTGAGTTTTAAGCCAGACTGCTAGATATTTCTACTTCATTCCACAATCAAGAAGTATCTCCTCCATAAGCTGGAAGCAAAAAGAACAAAAAAATACAACTGGGAACCTCTCTTTTATACCTTATACTTATACATTACTCATGTACTCCATACACTCTATCCATGGTAACTTGGTGTAATGATTAATATTTTCAATGTTTCAGGGTACAGAAGAGACGTATTTTGAGAGTTTAAATATTCATGCCATTTCTGGCCAGTTTCTGCTTCATGCTTTGTGGATGAGATGTGAGCTCCCAATTATCAGCATCCACATAGAGCCACCAAGTTGCCATATTTTCATGAAACGACATTTTTGTCATGCTGTCCCCATCATTATGGACCCTAACCCTCTGGAACCATAAGGTAAAATAAACTCTTTCGTCTGCAGGTTCTGTAGGTTATAGTGTTTTATCACAGCTACACATAAGTAACTTATGCCCCATGTTATATTCTAATTTGGCTTTGGCCTTTCTCTCACTTCTCAACAAAATTTAAAAGGGCACATAGATAAAATTTGATGTTAAAAGTAGAGGTTAAATATTAGCAGAAACAATATAATGTCAGGATGTACTTAGTCTTTCTCTGAAAATTATGAAAATTTAGTAAATATTTTGAATTTAAAATAAAAAATATTGAAAATTTACTTACATTTTTAAGGATTCATATAAAGTATTACTTCAGAAACATACCATTCAGCTATAACTCAGATTCTATGTATAAAAAAACAGAGTTTTACCATGAAAGATTTGATGATTTGTGGTTCTTGTGCTTTGTACCATTCCAACATCAATGAATGTACTTACAGTAAGTCCAATGAGTAATTTCAAAACATATACATGATCAGACAAGTGCTAGTAAGCTAGCTTGACACACTGTTGTGTGTGGATGCTGATGAAAACAAACTGCTATCTGGGTTATGAGGAAAGGACATTCAGTCACTGTATAGAGGACTGCATGACCCTCAAATTGGCTCTCTTCTTTATTTTTCTTTATCATTTTTCTTTCTATTTCTTGTTTCATTTTTATCCATTTTTCCTTTTATTGTTTTTGTACTGCTTGGGATCAAACACAGTATCTGTCCATGCTAAACAAGCAATTGAGCTACCATTGAAGTACATCTGTAACTCTTTCATTTCTCTCTTAACTCTTCCACATGTACTAGGTGTGTTGAAAAACACAGGCATACAAATGCTTCATAATAAGACATGTGATTATCAATGAAGCAATCTTACCCATCCCAACATATAAATTTTAAAAACAATAC
The DNA here is from genome assembly GCF_011762505.2 of Arvicanthis niloticus. Lineage (NCBI taxonomy): Eukaryota > Metazoa > Chordata > Mammalia > Rodentia > Muridae > Arvicanthis > Arvicanthis niloticus. Next base: position 78,584,047 of record NC_047667.1, on the reverse strand, counting down.
AACATTCAATCCCTCATATGTATAACCTAAGTAGACCAAGATTTTGCAAAGGAGGTCCATCTATTTTTGTCATGCTGAGCTAGCCTCATCCTTTTATCATGCTAGAACTTTTCTTAGCGTGGGCATCACCTGATCCTCTCATCATGTTATAACTTTCTTTCACATGTGTATCTGAAAAGAAACGGGTACTTAGAAAGACATTTTTTTTCAACATGTAGCTTGGTAGTTGTACAAGAGGGGGTGATGGAGGTTACAGCAGCTTGTAGACAGCAGATTTCCCTGCCTAGCCTATTATGTATGGATAAAACTCAGTCCCAGGGGCTATGGTGCTTTTCAGTAACAGGTGTCTGGAAGAAATCCTCAAACTTCTTTCTCCATAGCACATGTTCATGGTGCCCACCTGCTAGGATGGCAAGCTGCCTGCCATGGCAGAAATATCCTTCCACCACTTGCCCCTGCCACTTAAGTACAGACTTAATAGAAAGAGGCAGAAGTCTGGCCCCTGCTGTGCAAACAGATTGCTTGAGTATTCAGGTCCCAACTGATGCTCCTGGAAATGATGAGTTGTGTTTCCTAACAGCTTAAGCCACTCCCGGAGCCTCAAACATAGAAAGAGTCAGAACAATGTTGAAACTGCAGAGCCTTTCAGAGAACTTGTTTCTTCCATTTAGAACATGATGATATGCAAGAAAATTATAGGCACATTTATGGGTTGGTTGAAACATGACATGCGTGGGTGAAAGAAGAGCCAATGTACAACAGCTTCCAGTAGGTCTTGTTTGAAAGAATGTGTCTATCTGACAGATCCATTGACAGTAGGATTCAATGGGAGGTGACAAGGAACCCTTGAGCATGATGATGTCTAACAGTGGGGTCTGAATACATGTTCTTCTGACCACTATGGTAAATGAACAAGATTCTGGATGTTATCATCTACTTGTTTCCTCATGCTCCTCTGAAGGCTTCTACTACATAGCAAGAACTTACAGGTCCTTATCTTAATTGGCAGATGGAACATTTGTACTATACATATGTGTAGTTCTAGCTCTGGAGAGGAAGAAAGGTAGAATCCTGGGGTTCATTGACCAGCTAAAATCCCACTTGGAAAGCATTGGGCTACCGAGAGATACTATCTGAAAAACATGGTAGACAATAAATCAAGAATGATACTCAAGGTCATTATCTGTCCATTACAGGAAATACATGCACACAAAACAATTCTTTTAAAATTTTCTAAGAGGGTGTTTATTCACTAGAGAAGCTAGAAGCATAAAATATGTGCATTGGTCTATCAACTGAGGATTTTTTTCACTGAAGTGATGAACTCTTAGACCCCAGAATTTTATTACACTGACTTCCCCCCCCCCCATTCCTTGATACCAGCATCTAAATGCTTATGTTCTTCTAGAAGCTTCCAAGAGTCATGGAAATAAAAACAGGAGGGAGGGAAGGAAGGAAAAAAGGAAGGAGAGAGAGAAAGAGAGAGAGAGAGCTAGAGAGAGAGAGAGAGAGAAATGAATTACAATGCAAGGTTATTGAAGGGCCAGCAGAATGACTTAGTGAGTAAAAGCATTACACTCAAGTCTAGTCTCCTAGGATCCACATCACATAATGGAAAGAGAGAACTGATACCCCAGTTATCAACTGACCATACAAATGCCACCATCCTACAAACCCACATATATACATAATAAAATGTTTTAAAACAGTACTCTCAACTTTTAAATTGAGCATGAACATGAACTTTACTTTTCAAAATCCACCCTCAAATATAAACCTTCTAATTAAAACACAGTACACCATTCACTATTTGATTGAATGCTTCACTTGACCATCTTTCCAGACTAATCTTAGATTGCAGTCATCAGTAACTAATATGTCTTACTTTACATACATAAAAAAAAACTCATTACTTTCATTATTGATGTTTTATTAATGTGTCTTTATCTGCCCCTTAGGGTGTCATCCTTTGTTTAGATGCAAACTATCCACAAATATTTTTAGATTCCTTTAAGGCAATTACTCTTTGAAATACTTTCAGTGACACGGTTACTTTAAAGTAATAAATGAGCAAAGGAGACAGCATGAAATTATATATCTACTCTGGAGACTTTGTAATTAAATTAAAATGTATCACTTATACAAGCTTACAATTTTAATGGGTGGATTTTTTCTGGAAAAAATTGCTGCCTTTACTATTTAATTGTACTGATACCACGATCTTCAGACATTTCCACAGTGAGGAGCATTGTTGAAGACATTTTTTCTTCCATTGTGACATTTTAGATTCTTTGTCAAAAATTAAATGACCATGGATGTGTGAGTTTATTTTTGGGTCTTTAGTACTATTCCACTGATCAATTTTCTGTTACTGTACCAGTACCATACAGTTTTTATTACTATTCCTTTATAGTACACCGTAAGATCAAGGATGTTGGTATCTCCAGAAGTTCATTTATTGTAGATGATTGTTTAAACTACACTGGGTTCTTTATTTTTCCAAATAAATTTTGGAATTACTCTTTCAAGGATTGGAAAGAATTGTATTGCAATTTTGATGGAAATTGCATTGAATATATAGGTTGTTTTTGATAAGATGAACATTTTTACTGTGTTAATCCTACATCCTATGAGCAAAGATCTTTCCAATTTCTGGTGTATTCCTAAATTTCTTCCTTTAGAAACCTTAAGTTCTCTTCATACAGGTATTTCACTGGCTTGATTAGAGTTATATCATGATATTTTATATTATTTATTATTTATTGTATAGAATGTTTATTGACTAATTTTATTCTTATATCATTTCATTTCAAATGATAATTTATTTATCATTTGCATAGTAAGGCAACTGATTTTATATCCAGCTACTTTCATAAAGGTGCTAATCAGTTGTAAGACTTCTCTAGTAGAGGTTGGTCACTTATTTATACTATCATGTTATCTGCAAATAGTGACATAATCTGTGAATAGCAATACTTTTATTCTTCCTTCCCAATTTGTATGTTCTTGATCTCCTTTATTTTTCTTATTGCTCTGGCTAGAAATGCAAGTACTATGGTGAATAGAAATGCAGAGAGGGAGCAGCTTTGACTCGTCCCTGATTTTAATGGAATTTATTTAAATTTCTCTCTTTTTAATTTGATGTTGGTTATTGATTTAATGTTTTTTCCTTTATTATGGTTAGATATGGAACTTTTACTCCTTATCTCTCCAAGATGTTTAACATGAATGGCTGTTGAATTTTTGACAAAATATTTGTCAGCATCTAATGACATGATTGTGTGTGTGGTGGGGTCTTTCAGTTGTTGATATGGTAGATTAAATTGATAGATTTTCTTATATTGAACATTGCCTGCATTACGAGGATGAAACCTACTTGATTATGGTGGATGATACTGTTGATGTGTTCTAGGGTTTAGTTTATGAGCATTTTATTGAATATTTTTGTACTTCTATTTCCAAATATAATTGGGCTGAAATATCTTTTTCTTTGTTTAGTCTTTGTGTGGTTTAGATATCAGGGTAATTATGGCCTCATGAAATAAGTTTTGCAATGCTCTTTCTCTTTGTATTTTGTGGAATAGTTTGAGGAGTGTTTGCGTTAGCTCTTCATTAGACTTCAGTGATTTTTGTCAAATTGAGATGATGGGAGTACAACTTCATAGGGATTTAATAGGTTTGCAAGATGCTTACAATGTTGCTGCTGAGGTTGTGGAGTATTAAGTATGTAATTTTAAATTCTTTTTAGACTATGTATTAGTATCTGCATGTGTATGAACATAAATACACATGCATGCCAGTGAACGGATTGCATTACCTAGAGCTGAAGTTACAAGTGGTTATGACCAACAGAACATAGATAATGGAAAATAAAGTCACATCCTCTCTAAGAACTAGATTCAGTAAGAAACCATGCCAACACTCTTAACTATTGAGCCACCTCTTCATGTTGGTATTTTTTATATTTATAACACTAAGGAAAGGCAGAATATTAATATTTCTCCTAAAGACAGCTCCTAACATGTTTATCTAGGGAAAGAGCTGGAATGAGAGAATGGACCCAGGTAAGGCTCCTTCCCTCCTAATAGTCACTAGAGCCTAATCTGTGGTGTTTTTACTGGATCCACCCAGTGTCCTGCAGCCTGGGGTAATATAAAATTCTAGCTCCAACACATACATTATGACTTAGCATGATTTGTAGCTGAAATATCTCCTTAAAATCTATGTCTTTTGGACTAGTCCCTAGGTTAGCAATAATGGACAGTGGTGGGACCTTTACTACTTGGAGTCTAAGTGTGGTCTTTAGATCACTGCAGGCCCTTTAAGGACATTGTTGGACCCAAGTTCCTTAGGCTTTCTGATTTGCTTGCTTCTTTTGATTTTTGAAACAATTCCCAAGTAGCCAATGTTGGTCTCCTACTCACTAGATGGCTGAGGATGACTTTGAACTTCCATTTCTCCTGCCTCTACTTCCTGAGGGCTTTGATTATAGGAATGCTCCATGGGGCCTGGTTCGTGTAGTAATAAAACTTGGGGTTTCATGTACACCAGGCAAGCATTCTACTAATCTGTAGCCCCTTCCCTACTCCTAAACACAGACACTATCTTTTTGCTTTCTGGTTATGACAAGCATATTTTTGTCATACATGATTGCTTCAACACAGACCCATAGACACAGAATCAACTGACCATAGCAAGTGAATATGAAAATCTCTATTCATTCTTTACCATGTATTTACAGAAGTAGTAGCATCTTAGACACCAATCATTGAAGTTACTCTGTTGGACATCAGCATTAACAAAACATTCAGAAAATCAAAATAAACGTTTTCTCTTCATAATTTGATTTATCTCACGTATTTATTTATGTTAAAAAGATAAGTAACAGAGTGAAAGAAGACTCAGTTAAGTTTTACTCAAGTTTTAAACTATAGAATAACACAAAACTAATATGAAACCAATTGAGTTTAGTCTTGTAGTGTATAGCAAGCAACATTCTGCTCTTAATGCATAGACTGGGGCAAAGGTCATCTCCACTAAATGGATTTCTGTTTAAAAAGAAACTGATGGGCTAGTATGAAGTAATATTGTGGAAGCAAGCCCCAACTCATTTTTAAAATTTGAAATGAGAGAAAAACCTATTAATCCCACCTTTAGAATTTGCCCCACAAATTTAAAAATAAGAGAAATTATTCATAAGCCTCTAGAGCACCACTCCACAACCACTCTGCACTTGTCTTTGCCTCTCTTCCCACAAACCTGATATTAAAAGTCTCTTTCATAAAAATCAGTTTTCAGAACATATTTAATCAGAGAGATGCTGGTGACAGATGGCAGTGACGTCTGTTGTGGAAGCCATTCTATTGACCCTAATACAAGTAGCAATCAGGAGCGAGGTGGAAAAAAAAACAAAAACAAAAACAAAAAAACTGACCTTTGTATCTTATTAACACCACAAACTTGGAGGCCTTTCTAATTGTACTTCTGCCCCATGTTGACAGGTCAGGGCCCATGTAAAATTCACTCAACAGGTTAACAGTTCAGTAAGCCTTTGTAGAGCACATGATTTGATCAGATCACTCTGGGAACTATGGATAAGGAAAGGTCTCTTCATTTTTTTACCATGTATGTACATAAGTAGTAACATCTTAGACATCAATCATTGAAGTTACTCTGTTGGACATCAACATAACAAAACATTCAGTGTCTTGAAAGATGGAGTGAGTGAGTGAGTGAGTGAGTGAGTGAGTGAGTGAACAATGAGAATCTTGTAGATCATAGGTAAGTAAATGCTGTGGGAGGGGACAAAACTAGGCAGTGACTTGGGAAGAGAAAACTGTTTGGGTATTATAGGTGTTTAGTGAATTATAGAGTCTTAGCTGTTTATGGAACCCTAGATACTTACTCTGTTCTACATCTTCTATTGAGCAAGAAACAGCCCACTGCTTGTAGGCCCTGCCATTATTCTGTCTCATGAGTCCCTATGTTAACCTCACCATGCCTTGTCCTTTAGATTTTCTTGTCAGATCTCTGAAACCACACATAATGGCAATACCCATTAAATCCTCTCTTGTCACTCCATAATACCCTGATAGCACAGTGTGCATGTCACAGATCTCACAATATCTCAAAAGGATAGAGATTTTATGCATAGTATGCTCATTGTTGTAGCTACAAAAGGCTTAGGACCAACCCACCATTTGAAGGTCCCTATTTCCTTCCAAGTCTTTGCAGTCTGAACTTAGAGATTTTCTTTATTCCTTCCCAGGTCTTCTCTCAAATTGAATTGCTTGCCTAATTACTATAATTTATAAGATGTTTTATGAAAGGATATATATATATATATATATATATATATATATATATATATATATATATATATAGTGTGTGTGTGTGTGTGTGTGTGTATCTTATAATATTGATGGAGGTTGCATAATTATCTGAAAACTAAATCTAGTATGTTTCTATGGCTTACAGATAGCCAGGATAGGCTTGAAAGGTCAGTTTGTAGAGTATTTTCTTACAAAAATGAGGACCAAAGTTTGATTCTCAGAACTCAAGGGAAAATCTAGGATATATTGGCACCAATTTTGGTGTGTACATCTATTTGCATTATCATTGAGTTTTCAATGTGTCTCTACCTGGAGTATGAGTCTGCAGACATTCACAGCAGCAGGGCAGTATAAGAGGTAACATACAAGCCTAGCACCAAGATTAAGTCACATGATCAAGTTCAAGCTGCTCAACAACAGACAATGATTGGTAACTGTGCTGGCTAGTGTTATTTTAACACAGGTGTAGTCAGTGAGGAGAGAGACTCCATAAAGAAATGCCTTCTTAAGACCTTGCTGTATACAAGGTTGTAGGAATTTTCTTAATTACTGAATGCTGGGAGAGAGTCCTGCATTATATGTGGTATCACCCATAAGACAGTGCTCCTGGATTCTATAAGAGGTAGGCTGGCCAGTCCATATGGAACAATCCTGTAAGCACCATTCCTCCATGACCTTGCCTTCAGCTTCTGCCTACATGGTCCTGCCCTAATTGAAGTCCTGTCCTGACTTCCTCCAATGATGAGTAGTGAAGTGGAAGTGTAAAGCAAATAAACTCTTTTCTTCCCAGTTTGCTGTTGGGCATAGTGGTTTATCACAGGAATTTGTTCACCTTAATTTTCTTTCTGCTTGATGATCTAGAGTGTGGAATGAATTTTATTCCTTGGGTATGAAGTGATAAGAATAGCTAGAAAATATTGCCTAGCTAAACAAGGAATCCCAACAGAACACATGTGGAATTATGAGTGAAGAGTTGCTTCTATCTTCTCACAGTTTAATGAAAACATGACAGAACCCATTCTTCAACCCAGTTTATACCAATGGAAATAATCATTTCATAATCAAAAGGACAATGGATAAAGTCACACACACTTCAAATTTATGTCTGTTTTATGTTACTCCCAAACTGTGGATTATTGAGTACAGAAGAAAGGTCTCTGTGGCAGAAACAATGACTAGCAAAAGTTACTTGTAATCATAAAAATTGACCGTCAAATTAATCATCTGAGGAAAAAATTATATGAAAAGAATTGATTTAGGTATAAAAATTCAGGGAAGTAAAAATGGAAATGATTAGAGGTGACTTATACTTCAGAGAGTTTGAGTAAGAAATTCAATTGGGAAATAATTTTCTCTGAACACACATGTTCAGTGAGCATCACAACATACAGCTCTATCTCTTATTCAAATATTTGTTTTTAAAACGAGGAGTGAAAGAGCTGAGTGGAGGAAGAAGGGATTAGGAATGGAGTTTTGGGGACAAGATCTATGCAGAGTCAATATTACTGCATTTTTGACCAAATGTATTCATATGGTTAATTGCTATAGAGTATAGAACATAGAAAATGATGTTAGCCTCGCCTCCCTAGTCCTCACATTATCTTTCCTAAAATCCTTCAAGAACTCCTTCTTCTCTCAAACACACTTTCAAATTTCTAATCCAAAAGGAACAGAGCAGTAAAAAAAAGTCACCTGGTTTTTTGTTTTGTTTTTTTGTTGTTTGTTGTTTATTTGTTTGTTTTTAACAAAATCTTAAACACTCAATTTTACCAGTAAAGACTTGAGATCCATATGCTTGGGTGGAAGCCTGGCAACTCATAGAGTTAGAGGTAGTACCCAGCTGAACTTCCTCCTCAGCTGGAATACCCAAAAGGAAGTTCCGCTTCTCTACCTCATCTCAACAAACCCTCAAACTGAATGTCCCTCCCTGTTCTTCTGACTTCCTCTTACTCTTATGTTTTTTTTTTTTTTTTTTTTTTTTTTTTTTTTTTTTTTTTCTGTATTCCCTGTCAACTAATTGCTTGCCGTCCAACTGACCTCTGGCTGACTTTCTTTCATCGTGCTTATACTAAACAGAAAATTCTTGGATTAATTATGTGTGCTACCGCTGAGCCACATCACATCTAAAAACATGTTTTCCTAGTAAATAACACAATTTCAGGCTTTACAGTATGATCAATTATCTTGCAACAGTCACCAAGGTCTTTAAAATCAAAGCACTTTAAAAAGTGCTTGCAACAGTCAAAGGTCTTTAAAATCAAAGCACTCTTGACACAGAATGTTTTTGAAAACACACACTTTCACATGCTAAGAAATCACCCTTAAAGGGAGATGTATCTCTAGCCTTTTGTAATATTTTATTTCAAAAAAAGAGTCTCAGTAAATTACCCAGGCTGAGATTAAACTCATTCCAAACCAGAAAGATTAAATTTGTGATTCTCCTAGACCTCAGGAGTGGCTAAGATTTCATATCACCACCACCATGCTTAGCTAAATGACTATATCACTTTTCAGTGTTTTTATGTTTGGGATGTTTGTTGTGTTAGTGTGTGTGTGTGTGTGTGTGTGTGTGTGTGTGTGTGTGTAAATCCAAAGTTATGTGCACCTGTCTCACCTGTCTGTACACATGTGAAGACCAAAATTAGAAGTAGGGTATCTACATTCTCAGTTATTCTTCACCTTAAATAAAGAGAAGGCCTCTCACCTGAACTCAGAACACTGATTTGACTAATCTATGTAGTCATTTTGTTATAAGAATCACTTGTCTCTGTTCTTCATGTTCTAGGATTACCCACATATCTTCCCAGGTTTATAAGGTTTCTGAAGACTCAACTTCAGGACCTCGTGATTGACTGGCAGGTGCTTTAGCTGCTGTCTTGGTCATTGGTCTATTGATGTAAAAATAAAAAACAAACAAACAAAAAAAACCCAAAAACACCCACCATAACCTAGAAACTACTATAAAACAAAACATTTAATCAACACTTGCTTACAGATTCAGAGGTTTAGCCCATTATTATCATGGTGAGGAGTATGTTGGCAAACAGACAGACATGGTACAGGATAAGTAGCTGAATATTCTAAATCCAAATCCTTAGGCAGTAAGAAGAGAAAGCACTAGGCCTAGCTTGGGCTGCAAAACCTTATAGGCCACCTCCAGAGACATATTTTCTCTAACAGCCATACCTCTTAATACTTTCAGATAAGCCACTGGGTGGTTACCAAGCATGCAAATCTATGAGCTTATTGGGGTTGTCCTCATTTAAACCACAATGGCGATGGAACAATAGTTTTTTCTATAAATAAAAAATGTGTAGATGGTTGGAACATTTTTCTTATCAAAGTTAACAATAATTATATGAAATCAGCTTAACTTTATTTATTAGGTTTCAAGGCTGTGCATTTCCCATCTGATTTTTTTCCCAAGTGGAATATACTTACATTATTAAAAAGAAATGAACATTGATTAACTCTTTGTCTATGACCATGACAAGACTTAAATTTTCTTTTTTTTAATTAGGGATTTTATTTATTTACACTTTAAATGTTGTCCCCCTTCCCAATTTCCTTTCCTCAAACCACCTTTCCTATTTCTCCTCCACCTGCTTTTATGAGGATGCTCCCCTGCCCACCCATTGGGGTCCCCCATGCTCAATCAGATGGTTGGCTGCAAGCATTCACATCTATATTGGTCAGGCTCTGGCAGAGCGACTCAGAGAACAGCTACACCAGGCTTCTGTCAGCAAGTGCTTTTTGGCATCAGCAGTAGGATCTGAGTTAGGTGTCTGCAGACGGAATGGATCACTATGTGTGGCAGTCTCTGGATGTCTGGCAGTCATCCAGTCTCTGCTCTACTCTTTGTCCCTGAATTCTGGGTTAATATTTTTGAACTGGGTGAGTGGCCTCATCCTTCAACTGGAGTCCATTCCTAACCTCTGAATATGTTCTCTTCAGTTTTCACTCCAATTTCTAGGGTATCTCGGTTAATGTCATCCCCATTGGATCCTGGGAGCCTCTTGCTTTCCTAGCATCTGGGACATTCTACTGGCTACCCCCAGTTCCCCATCCCCCACTGGTACATATCTGTGTTCAATTTTCTGACCCAATGTACTTCTTGCTTATCTCCCCTCACACCTGACCCTGCCACACTTTTCCCTCCCCTCCATTCTGCTACCCAAGTCTGTCTTTCCCTCGACCTCCCATGATAATTTTGTTCTTCATTCTAAGTAGGACTGAAGCATCTACACTTTCGTCTTTCTTCTTGAGCTTAATATAGTGTGTGACTTGTAACATGGGTATTCTGAGGTTTTTTCCTAATATCAACTGATAAGTGAGTACATACCATGTGTGTTCTTTTGTGACTGGGTAAACTCAGTCAGGATGATATTTTCTAGTTCCATTCATTTGCCCAAAATTTTCACAAAGTCACTGTTTTTAATATCTGAGTAGTATTCCATTTCATAAATGTATCACATTTTCTGTATCCATTCCTCTGTTGAGGGACATCAGGGTTGGTTCAAGCTTCTGGCTATTATAAATAAGGCTGCTTTGAACAGAGTGGAGCATGTTTCCTTGTTATATGTTGGAGCATCTTTTAGGTATATGCCCAGGAGTGGGATATCTAGGACCTCAGTTAGTACTATTTTCTGAGGAATCACCAGACTGATTGCCAGACAAATTGTGGAAGCTTGCAATCCCACCAGAAATGGAGGAATGTTTCTCTTTCTCCACATCCTTGCCAGCATCTGCTGTCACCTGAGATTTTTGATTTTAGCTATTCTAACTGATGTGAGTTGGAATCTCAGGGTCGATTTGCATTTCCCTGATTACTAAGGATGCTAAAGATTTCTTTAGGTACTTTTTATCTTTGCATTTCAGTTAGAAATCTAGATAAAATGGACAATTTTCTAGACAAAAAATACAAAAACAAAACAAAACAATAACAAAAAAACCAGATACCAAAGTTAAATCAAAATCAGATAAAGTACCTAAACAGCCCCCTAACCCCTAAGGAAATAAAAGGAGTCAATAAAAGTCTCCCAACCCCAAATCATCCAGGACCAGATGGTTTTAGTGCAGAGTTTTATCAGAACTTCAAAGAAGACCTATTACCAATACTCTTCAAACTATACTACAAAATAGAAACAGAAAACATACTACCTCATTTTTCCTATGAAGCCACAATTATACTGATACCTAAACCACACAAAGATCCAAAAAAGAAAGAGAACTTCAGACTAATATCTCTTAATAATATCGTTGCAAAAATACTCAATAAAATTCTTACAAACAAAATTCAAGAACACATTAAAATGATCATTCATCATGATCAAGTAAGTTTCATCACAGGGATGCAAAATATATGGAAATCTATCATTGTAATCAACTATATAAACAAACTCAAAGGAAAAAAACACATCATCATATTATTAAAAGATTAAAAATCAAATGACAAAGTACAACACCCCTTTATGTTAAAAGTCTTGGAAACATCAGGAAGTCAAGGCCTGTAACTAAACTTAATAAAATCAATATACTGCAAAACAAGAGCCAACATCAAACTAAATTGAGAGAAAGTTGAAGCAATCCCACTAAACTCAGGTACTAGACAAGGCTACCCACTCCCTCCCTATCTATTCAATGTATTACTCAAAGTTCTAGCAAGAACAACTAGAAAACAAATGGAGGTGAAAGGGATACAAATTGGAAATGAAGAAGTCAAAATATCACTACTTGCAGATGATATGTTAAATACTTAAGTGACCCCAAAATTTCCATATTCTGCTCCTACAGGCCAGGCAGTGGTGGTGCATGCCTTTAATCCCAGCACTTGGGAGGCAGAGGCAGGTGGATTTCTGAGTTCGAGGCCAGACTGGTCTACAGAGTGAGCAGAGTGAGTTCCAGGACAGCCAGGGCTACACAGAGAAACCCTATGTCAAAAAACAAAAAACAAACAAACAAACAAACAAACAAGAAAACAAGAAAGAAAGAAAGAAAGAAAGAAAGAAAGAAAGAAAGAAAGAAAGAGAAAGAAAGCAAGCTCCTACAGCATATAAACAACTTCAGCAAAGTGGCAGAATATAAAATTAACTCAAGCAAATCAGTAGCCTTCCTTCACTCAAGGGATAAATGGGAGAAAGAAATTAGGGAAATGACAGCCTTCAAAATAGTCACAAATAATATAAAATATCTTGCTGTGACTCTAACCAAGCAAGTGAAAGATCTCATATGTATGACAAGAACTTCAACTCTCTGAAGAAAAAAAAAAAAACTGGAAGAAGACCTAAGAAGATGGAAAAGATCTCCCATGCTCATAGATCGGCAGGATTCACATAATAAAAATGGCCATCTAACCAAAAGCATTCTACAGATTCAATGCAATCCTCATCAAAATTCCAACTTAATTCTTCACAGAGATTGAAAAAGCAATTCTCAGATTTATCTAGAATAAGGAAAAACCCAGAATAGCAAAAGCCATTCTCAACAATAAAAGAACTTCTGAGGGAATTACCCTTCATGACCTCAAGCTGTACTAAAGAGCAATAATGGAATTTAAAAAAAAAAAACCAAAAGATATTAATACAGATACAGACAGATAGATCAATGGAATAGAATTGAAGACCCAGAATGAAACACACACACCTATGGTCTCCTGATCTTTGACAAAGAAGCCAAAACCATGCAGTGGAAAAAGGACATCATATTCAATAAATGATGCTGACACAAGTACCAATCAACATGTAGAAGAATGTAAACTGATCCATTTTATCTCTTTGTACAAAGCTCAGTTCCAAGTCGCTCAAGAACCTCCACATAAAACCTGAGACATTGAATTTATTAGAAGAGAAAGTGTTAAAGAGCCTCAAACACATGGGCACAGGGAAATTTTCCTGAACAGCACATGCTTTAAGATCAACTATAGACAAATGGGATCTCATAAAATTAAAAAGTTTCTGTAAGGCAAAGCTCACTGTCAATAGGACAGAATTGCAACCTATATATTGGGAAAAGATATTTCCCAACCTTACAACTGATAGAGGGCTAATATCCAATATATACAATGAACTCATGAAGTTAGACTCCAGAGAACCAAATAAACCTATTAAATATGCAGTGCAGAGCTAAACAAAGAGTTCTTAACTGAGGAATCTTAAATGGCTGAGAAGCACCCATCTAAATGTTTAACCTGCACAAATGTAACAGTAAGGAAATCTAAGATACAATGGGGAAATAGAAATCAATTTAAAGTGCTGTTCCTGCCTTATCTATGTAGATCAGCCAGTTACAGTTTCCTAACAGTAGCGAATGAACAATAACTTCATCTTGCACTTGCATCTGTTAGATACTATTCTATGTACACCTTGAAAACCATAATGGCAATGAAGACAAGTACAAGTAACTACCCACCATACTTGATTCCATAAAAGAAAAATTTATTCTCTAGAATGTTCAGCAAATATCCAACAGCACTAGCACACGTGATTTACTGCTAAGTTGATAAATAACAGAAAACTAGTGGCAGAGAAAGAGATGAGCCAGTGAAGATGCTTGTCACTAAGACTTATGACCTGAATTTGATAGTCAGAGTCCACATCATAGTAGATGGGAACTGAATCCTGTAATTTGTAGTTTTCACTCACACACACACACACACACACACACACACAGACACACACACACGTAAGAAAAATATTTTAAGTAACAAGATATTGGTTTATTTCGGAGAATTTCATAACAAGGATCTAAGAACAAGGTGTCAAAGAGCTTTATTAATGAGAAGTGTCACCACTGTTTTATATAACATTAACAATAGAAAACTAAGGCTCAGAGAAAACTAGACACAGAACGATTTAATTGTTTTCCTAAGAGCAAGGGCACACAGTGAATGACTGTCTTAAGAACTGGATCCAGATAATATTAATTTGTTTGTTAAAAAAATCTTAAAAATATTTATGTGAGGCTCAGGAGAGAGTTTCATAGATAAACACTTGCCACACAAATGGAAGCACAGGAGTATGGATACATAGCATCCTCATAAATGCATACTGGGCTTGATGTCCCACCAGTAATCAAGAGCTCCTGGAAAGCAGATACAGGGCACCCAAAGACAAGCCAGCTACCTGGTCTAGCAGAATAGAATTTGTTTGCTTCTTCAGGAGACTCTATTTCAATAAATAAAAGTTCAAAAAGATTAAGAAAGAGGCTTAATACCAACTTCAGAACTCCACATGTTCCTATGTACTCCCACACACATGCATCTATACATACATATACAAAACATGCACCTGTTTTATAAAAAATGCATAATAACAAAAATCATTGTTATGATCCACACCTAAACCACGCATGATTAGTTAAAGTAAATAAATTCAAATGTAGCCTAGGCTAGTAGACAAAACCCAATCTGGGGATTTTGAGAAAGGCTTTCTTCTCTCTCTCTTTTTTTTTCTTTAATTGGATATTTTATTTATTTACATTTTAGATGTCATCCCCCATCAATACCCCCTCCTCCTCTTTGCTTTTATATAATTTCAATTGCATGCAAATATTAAGGTCAGTTCTAGGTTGAGGAATTAGCTTTACAATAGATGCAAATAGTCAAGGAACAAGCAAGACAAAGGCTTTCTTAAACCTAGAAAATATAAAGAAAAGATAAACAGTCTTCAGTGTACACTAAGTACACTAAAAAGATAATGAGAATTTAAAGACTGGAGTACAGTAAAGAGATCACACTCTGAGGGCTATGGTTGTCACTGAAGATTTCTTATGCCTTAAGACACATGCTAGTCAAGAGATGTTAACCAAATGACTGAGCTGTGCATTTGGAGTGAAGTGTACAAATAATTGGAAAAACTTCTTACCTATTATCTTCTGTATTAATTACTTTGCATGTTGATGGAGGAAAATAGGTGACAAAGGCAACTTAAGGAAGGAACTTAGGGTGGTGGTGCTCACATGGCATCTGAAATCAGGAGTAGAGAGTAATGGACGTTAGTACTTAGCTGATTTTCTCCTCCTCGTCCATTGCAATACTTCACCCCATGCAACTGTGCCACTCACACTTTAGTTGAGTCCTTCCAACTTGATTAGCCTCCTCACAGGCATTCTAAGAAGCAATACTGACTATCATACCTTCCAGAGGAAAGTACCAGGCAAAGCACCCATTACTCTAGGCTAGGCAGTGTGGGGATGGCTAAAGCTGGGAGGACAGCATGGGAAGAGGACCATACATTCCATGTACTTTGGCCTGGCCTCCCTTTGTTTAATGACTCAGAAACGTCGGCTTAGATTAAAATGCATTTATACTCAATTAAATTTGCATAATTATGCTTAGAGAATAAACAGAGTAACTCTTCCATATTTATGATGTTATGTTAGGCTCAAGTTGTATTGACAATTAAAGATTTATTCTAATTAAAGATAACAGGGTTGACAAGATGGATCTGAGAATAAATGTTCTTGACCTCAAACCTGAAAACCTAAGAACCTGAGTTCCATTCTTAAGTGCCAAAAGCTAGAAGGAGAGAACCAGTTCCCACATGTTGTCCTCTAACCTCAATATACATGTCGTGCCATGAGTGCATATGTGTGCACACATATGTGCACCTGTAAACACAATAAAATAACAAGTAAATAAATAAATGGTTTACATTTTTTAAAAAGATAACGTGGAAGGTAAAGAGAAGTTATGAATTATAGCATTTACTGGGTGGCAGAGAGTGAGGAAGGTCATATCCTGTCCTTCCAGAGGCAGAGTTTGAATCCCAGAATCATGTCATGTTGCCCATTATCACCTATATCTCAAGCTCTAAAGGACTCAAAGCTATTACCACTGCAGGCATCTACATATACACACATTCCCTCACACTGTCATATTTACATACTCGTAGTTTAAAGACTATAACAACAAGATACTATGAATGAACCAGAAAGTCAAAAATAGATACAGACCTAAGGAGACTCAATGCCTATTACCCCTCTGCAGGCACCTACGTATACATACATACCCACAGACAGACACATTCACATTCTCATAGTTTAGAGACTACAATAACAAGACACAGTGAATGACCTAAAAAGTCAATAACAGATACAGATATAATGAGATTCAGGTACTCATATGACTAGGTATAGACTTCAGAACAAGTATGGCATTTCAAGAATATCAAACTCATCTATAACTTCACTAAATATAACACAATTAATGACTTTAAACAGAAAGGGTGAAATATAATGAAAAATTTGATTTCTTAAGAAAAACAAAAGAAGAATTGTTATAGGAATATGATTTTGTTTGGTTATAACTTAATAACTTGCAACAAAAAAACCAATAATCAATAAGCCAGCCAAACAGCCCTTTCTACTATAGGGCTCTAGATCGAAAGTCACCAGAATCCCAAAAGTCATACACTTGAAGAAACTATTTACAGCTGTCAAAACCATACTTCCTAGTGCAGCATAAAACAAGTCATGGTCATGTATCTTGGACAATCTAAAGTACTCCTGTTATCACAACCTGAGATTAAAACAAAATCATATTCCTATAACAATTCTTCTTTTGTTTTTCTTAAGAAATCAAAATTTTCATTATATTTCACCCTTTCTGTTTAAAGTCATTAATTGTGTTATATTTAGTGAAGTTATAAAAAGAGACATTTTCAATAAAACAAGTTCAGTTTGAATCACTGGACAAGGTTTTCAGGAGATTTCTCTTATTCTTTGTACCTTGGCCAGTTGTGGGTCTCTATGCGAATCACCTGTAAGGAGCAGGCCCTTACCAGGACCAACTCCATATTTGTAATAGTAAAGAAAATAGTTTTAAGTGAAGTTGTTTTGAAGTGCTGTGATAGCAGAAGTTGTTTTGAAGCCTTATGAATCAAAATATTTGTGCACAAAAACAAGTTGTTTTGAATAATGAATTTTTTTTGTAATGAAGTCATAGCCCCACAGATAACAAGACACATCTGGTTATCTGCCATGTACGTCAGAAGTAACCCTAATTCAAGCATAAAAAGGAGCCCTTGGCCGGAGCACTTTATCACACTGGTAGCCATGACTGGCTATCGTGATCCTCTGTCCAGGTCCAGGCCTCCTCTGTAGCCGAGAGACTGAACACTCTGTGCCCAATCATCAAGCTGAGAGACCGAGCATTCTGCTGCACCAGATCATCAAAGCAGCAGCCGAGAGACCAAGGCTCCTATTTTCATGGTCAAGCACTCTCTGGACCTAAACCGCTGGAAACTACAGTCATAAAGACTCAGGTCGTATAACTCATGAATAATAATGTACTTACTGCTATGTTTACTTCTTTGTTGATTACCAACTTATTGTTTGTGTACTGACATTGATAGAGTCAATGCATAGGAAATGTGGCAATACCTCGTTGTTACAATAGCTTTAGCATTGGTGATAATATATTGTTTGCTGTGCATTATTAAAGAGCAATTAAATATCAAACCTCTGTCTCTGGCATACTCTCTCCCCTCTCAGGGAACCGACCATCTCACAGTCAATCCTGTATAGGATTCTTGAGTGGAAAGGACTTGTTGCTCCTCTCCCCACAGGGACCCTAAAACCTTATCACAACCTGCTCACGACAGATAACATACTGGGCTAGAGACATCACCAATGTAAATAGAACTTTCTCTAGAGAAGCTGAAAGCTGCACTCCTCAATTGTATACTAATAAGTGATTAGGCATCTGCTTAGTACTGTGTCCATGAGATGTCCATGAGATTGTCCATGAGATTCATTGTAATGAGATATGTGTTGGTTTAGTATTTCAGCAGTGGTACAACTGCTTGAATGTAGGGTTTTATAGATCCAGGCAGTCTCCTTTTACTATTATCTAAAATTCAGACATTTTTGTTCAAATTGCTTGTAATAGCTTTGTGTTATTCTTTTCTTTACTTCTTTTTTCCCCTCAAAGTAGGTGATAAAATAGAAACAAAACAGTTAAGTTTTGAGCCAAATGAATAATGAGAATATTTGTGTCCACTGTTTATGTTCCTGGTATTCATGCCATTCTTAGATAAGAGAAAAATGGACTGGAAAAACAGCTCAACGATTAATAATGATTGCTGTTCATTTCCAGACTTCATATAAAATACTCAATAACCTCTTCTAAATCCAGCTATAACCTCTTCTAAATCCAGCTACTGGAATTCTGAAGCCCTCCTGTGACCTTTATGAGCACCCACAACCCTATCTAAATAAATAATAAGCATATAAATATGTCTTGAAAAAAGAAATGGAACAAAAACAAGATTCGAAATGCTTTGTTTACCTTGCCTAAGTAGGTAAAATTGTATTCAGGAGAACACAAAGACAATCTAAACAAAGAAGACAAAAAGAGAGAAATAATAGAGATGAGGAAACTGACACCCAGAGGCACTGGCTAACTTGACCTTGTTACTGAAATCAAGTAGCACAAGTAATAATCAGGCCCAGGCAGTTTGGTTGTAACTCTATGAGTAAGCCACCACTTAAACTGCTCACAAACAAATTTAAAAAAAAAAAAAAACAAGCTGTGCCATGGTGGCGCATGAATTTAATCCCAGCACTTGGGAGGCAGAGGCAGGCAGATTTCTGAGTTCAAGGCCAGCCTGGTCTACAGAGTGAGTTCCAGGACAGCCCGGGCTATACAGAGAAACCCTGTCTCAAAAAACAAAAACAAAACAACTCCCCCCCAAAAAAAAAAACAAACAAACAACAACAAAAAAAAAAACCTAAAACAAAACAAAAAATAATGGGAAAAAGCAATGACCTAAGACACAGACAGAATTACTAACACAAAACATTTCCATTAATATCTTATCCAAAGCAATTGAACACATTTCCATTAACAGGTCTATCAGCCTCAACCTGGGAAGAGCACCTAATGAAAACTCTTCTCTACTTTTTATCTTTCATGAGGGGATTAGGGTCATTAAATCCCAGAGACAATGATGGCTTAATTAAAAGGCAATTTTACTACAGAAGTGTTTCATGTGGGAGAGCTAAGCCCTGTCCATTAAAACACCTCAGGAGGGGCCACCCAGGTGACCACTGATGAATATAGGAAGGATCCCTGCTGGAGGCTATAATTCTTAGAATTGGAAATAGACCTCTACACACCAGGAACTGAAACACTAGGGAGCTATTATCAGGGGTAGGAACACAGCATTGCAGATTTCCTGTTGTAAAGAAAACTGGTGACATTTCTGCAATATAAATTTCTGCTAGGTTAAAAACAAACCATGAGAAACATTGTGAGGTTGGGTGTGGGACTACTCATGCTACATTCACCTTCAGCATCCACTCTCCATCTTACAGCTGTTTGTAATTCACACTGCCAAAGGGAAATGACACACACTTTACTTAGAAATTCTGTTTGTCTTTCTTTAATTCTCTCTTCACAGAAGCAAGCATATTAAATGCCCTAAGCAGTTAGAGGTTACAAAGTGCCATTCCTATGTGGTGGATATACATTAAACTTTGCTCCTTCTTTTACTACCAAGACTCAGAGACAATGCAACTGTATGGCTACTCATCAAATACACATGAAACCTATAAGAGAGGTCCCAACTTACCTTACAGGACTGAAACTTCCTCAGGAACCCAGCCATGCCCACTGCCCAACTATGGCATTGGATAGATTTCTGATAATGGTCTTACTCCAAAAGGCACCGGGCATCAGTGTCCCTGAAAATATAAAGCCATACATTAAGCATACCCAGTTGAGGAGTACATTTCTTAGCATACTGAGTCATAACTTAAAAGAGAGTAGACACAAATTTTGTTTTACTTGGCTGTAGTTTTGGATCCTTTATGTAAAAACTGAAAGTGATGACTAAGAATGCATCTGGACACACTCAGCTTCCACAAGAAATAATTAGCTAAAAGCAAGGAGGGGATACTTGGAAGGTGCATTAACAAAGGAGACTATACCAGAGAGTGCCTGGCTCATTTACCCTGGATCAGAGAAGCAGGTAGGGTTTAAGGGAACAGCACCAAATGAAAAGAATACATATCGACCTCAGCAATGCCTGCTCAGAGAAAAGGTAGCAAAAACATTTTTTCAAATTCTTTGCTGAGCATGGTGGAGGATGGGACAGCACTGAGCACGGGCATTGATTTACCTAGGGGGACCACAATTCCAGGCATACCTCTAGAAATGTGTGTGGTGCCTCTTGCCTGCAGCACAAAGAAACTGTGCAGATTATTGCACCCCAGAAACATCACCAACAGTGGAAAGCTGGTACTGAGGATATACATTGTCATTGTTTTTCATTTGTTCCTCTTGATGTGGCACAATTAAACAGTCTAGAGCTCAAAATAACTGCCATTTTGAGGGCCTAATTTCCCAGTACGAAAAAGAAATTATGAGGTGGGAAGGAATGCACTCTTAATGTTCAAAGTGGAAACAGAATTAATGTCATGTTACTGAGACTGGCTGTCTCCAGGACAGGCTTCAAGTCAGCAGTTCAGGAGATAAGGCCCAAAATTTCAGGTTTCAGGCAGCTAGTCAGAAACTGCCCTCCCATCTGAAACTGCCCCATCAGCTGCACTGAAGCAAGGAAAATGTGTCAGCAGTTTCCAACTGTTGGGAGCCGCAGTCAGTATGCGCCATTCCAAGATGGCGCTGGCCTCGTGTCTTCCCAGTAGTAAACAAGTAACTGCGCAGCTGCAAAGGCAGAAAGCCCACCAAAGTCACTGGCCAATCCCGAGGCGTAATATTGGGTGGTGAGTGAACAGCCAATCAGAAGTGAATACGTCACTCTAGGGTGTATTAAAGCTAGGCCTCTTCCTGTCTTCACCCCTTCCGTGCCCTTCCGTGTCCTTCAGCATTTTCCACGTTTGCTGATACAGAGTAAAGCCTCGTTTTGCAGTAACTACCCGAATACTGTCTCTCGTGTCCTTATTCGAGGGCAAAAAGGGACTCAGGAGGCGCGCGCGCGCAAGATCCAACCAGCCCCAATGTCCCGGTAATGGAATGTCTTTAGAGATAGAACAAGACAAAGCCCACCTTCCCCAGGATTCCAAGGCAATTACCACTCTCAGGTAATGGTACTCAAATGCCTACAAACTTACTTCAGAGTCTTTCTATCTTGATAATGGTCTCCCATTATCAAGATAGAACTTCTGCAGAATAAGATACTATTTGCCTTTACATGCTATTTGAGTCTTCTCTTTCTCTCTGTTCTGTTCTACTTTCCCTTCTCTCTCTGCTCATTGTCATCAGTCATAATTCTTATACATCTTTAGGAGAAGTGATCACAGGGTATTCCAACCATCCTTTTCAAAAGTTCACAACAAATTGAAAACAAAAATTCAAATGATAAATTTAATAAGAAGTTACAGCAGACATGATTACATGTGTTTCCATTAAGACTAGTTATCTAATTAAACTTTCATTATCTGACACGAGCTGCAAATGTTCACTAAGAAGCAAAAAGAGTTTAAAAGAATAATTTGATTTTTTGTCTTTAGTTAGCATGGTTTTATCAAGAGGCATATCATCTGCCTTGTGTCTCATTAGTATTGATGTTTGTATAGATAAATTTAGTTAATATTTTATTTTTTGTCTTTGAACGTACAGTAAATTGTCCATTCCCAGATTAGGAGTCCAGTTATCGAATAATGGTTTCACATCGAGCTAAAAAGGAAGAATTTTTTCTGATCTGAATCTACCCTAATCCTGATTTCTAACCTAGACACACAGGGTTGGAAGCTAGGGATAGGGAGATAGCTCAGGAAGGAAAGTGCTTAATATGTAAGCATGAGAACCTAAGTTTGGGGCTCACAACACATACAACAAAAGCAAGGTGTGGATATTCATGTTGATAATCCCATTGTTGTGAAGGTACAGATGAGCAGATCCCTGGGGTACATGGGCCATGCAGTCTAGCTAAATCAGTTAACTCCAGGTTTACAAAGTAATTCTGTCTTAAAGAGTAAGGCTGTCAGTGCTTTAAAAATATACCTCAAATGTGTACTCTGAACGTAGGCACATATGTATTCACATACCCATGTAAGGGTGTGCACATGCAGGTGTGGATGTGGATGTGTGCACACACACAAACACAGACAAACATATATAAAAACATTAAGTAACCAAATCATGTAGCTATTGATTTTCTAGGTCATTCCCTCCTCCACCTCTCCATTTCCATCCACACTGTGTGACATCAGGATTCTCCTCTTTTTCTAGGTATGGCTATATGATTGCTTTTAGCATAAAGGAGGTAAACATGATATAAATTGTCAATGAAGTGGATGAGCCTCTACTAACATGTTGAAAAGGATGTGGTCAGACTAAACTGTTAGATACTGAGGTGCTCAGCCAACAGTCTTCCCACTTATTCTAACCAGGCTCAGGCCAGAGAAGTCTGTACAAAGTCAGTGACTGCCAAAGGAAAATCCATAACCTGACCCACGACACTAGATCAACACTAGTTGACATTTTTGATCAAATGTCATTTGGATGTTCTTAACTATTTATTACACACCAATATTGGATAATGGGAACTACTCATTGTTATGGCTAGTACTGTTCCCTCCAAACTCAATGCAGAAGGCTTAATCCCCAGTAATTTATAATGTTTCACTATTGGGAGATGGGACTTTCACACAGGTATTTACATTCAAAAGAGGCCATTAAAGTGTGTCTTAATCCAACCTGACTGAGGTAGGCAAGTTTCATGGATAACCTAGAAACTGAAATCCACCTACCACCACTCACCATCTTCATGATAACATGCATAGAAACTCTATTCAAAACTGCAACATTTACCTCTTTAACTACCTCCATGCATGCAGACATGAACAAGCATTCATGAGCAAACATGTGCATAAATTCATTACCACACACACATAAACAGCTAAAATATGATGAGGCAAGTGGTAATATTTCGAGGTGAGTTGCAATAAGCATCTAAAACCACAACCACATGGGTAAATTTTGTTTTTCATTCTGTTAGGAAAAAAAAAAATAATAATAATAAGAAAAACTTCACCAGTTTACCTTCCATCCTAATTGATCTTTTATCCTTGTATAATTTTCTTATGTGTGATATTTATAAAATAATGACTCATTAAATTTTACAGCTTCCAAGTATAGATACATGATACTGTGTGTTTGTGTGTGTGTGTGAAAGAGAGAGAGAGAGAGAGAGAGAGAGAGAGAGAGAGAGAGAGAGAGAGAGAGAGAAATGAAGAAAATATATGCATGTACCCATAAGCACATGTACTGAAGCCAAAGGAAAACACTGTGCACCCTACTCTACACATTGCTGCCTTATTTTCTTGAGCTCCCATTGAACTTTAAATTTTACTGGCAGCCAGCAAGCCCAGTGAGCCTCCTGTCCCTACACCTGTCAGCATGTTGGTCACAGTTATACACAGCCAAGTGTGGGACAGAAGCTGAAGAAGGGGCCGTCTGGAGACCATCCCACCTGGGTATCCATCCTATGTACAGTCACCAAATGTAGATGCTGATGTGGATGTCAGGAAGTGCATGCTGACAGGAGCCTGATATAGCTGTCTCCTGAGAGGTCTGCAAGAGTCTGACATTTTCAGAGGCGGATGCTCACAGCTATCCATTGAACTGATCAAGGGGTTCCCAATGGAGGAGTTAGAGAGAAGGAGCTGAAGGAGCTGAAAGAGTTTGTGGCCCCATAAGGAGAGCAACAATACCAACCAACCAGAGCCCCCAGGGTCTAAACTACAAGCCTGGAAGCACATAGGAAGGGAGCCATGGCTCCAGCTGTATATGTATGGGAGAATATCCTTGTCAGGCATAGGTGGGTGTTGTGGCCTGAGCTACCCCACTTTTGAGGGCCAAAATGTCAGGACTGCTCTGTCAATGTTGGAACCCACACTGCCAAAAGCCTTGGAGGCTAAACTGTTAGAGCCTGCACTGCCCCAAGCTGCTCCAGTCTGCGGGTCAGGGTTCAGCAAGAGACAGAGTAAGGATGGACCTGAGGAATGGAGCCCAGACAAAGTGTGATTCCATCCCGTTTATTCTTCAGTCTCTCTTCTTCTCTCCAAGTCCTAAGTCTTGAGTTCCTAGTCCCTAGTTCTTAGTCCCTAGTGCCTCCAAGTTCCAAGTTACTTCTTCCGAGTGCTAAGTGCCTAATGACTCCAAGTTGTCCTGCAAGTTGTACTCTCTAACCTAATTCCTAGTTCCAAGTTGTACTCCCGTGTGCCTAATAATCTGTTGCTTTCTTCTGTCAGCCTTTCGCCTTTTATATGTCTCACTTCTAAGCCATGCCTTTAGGTCATGCCTTTAAGTCATGCCCTTAGGCCTTGTCTCTAAATCTGATCTCTAAGTCACGCCCTTAAGTCACACACCTTTAAGTCTCACACACCCAAGGGAAGATCCTGGGTATCTAAACAAGATGTTATCAGAGTGTGCTCAGCTGTTGCAGGCTGATATAATCAAGTCTTTTTTCAGGGTATATGGCTCAAGTTGGCTGCAAGGATGATAGCCGCCTTCTGTAGGCTCCCCACAGGTGGGAGAGGAGATCCTTGGTCTCATGAAGGCTGGATGCTGAGTACAGGGAAATTTGAGGGTGGGGAGGTGAGAGTGGGGGGTGGGAAGGGGCACATCCTCATAGAAGCAACAGGAGGGGGGATGGGAAATAGGGCTCCTGGGAAGGGAGGGAGAAATGGAGTAAGGCTTTAACATCTGAAATGTAAATATAATATCCAATAAGAAAATAAAATAAAAATTATTTTTAATATAAATATAATCAATTGACTGCATTTCTTTACCTTACACTAGTCACCATTAACCACATAGAAAAATAAACAAACAAGATTTATTTAAAACTGTACCTCAATAGCTGAGCAGTTAAATGATCTAACTTAACCTTCTATGGTAATCTGGGTATTACTCAATCCGATTGTCTTATTGCTTTCTGTCCCTCAACCAACTGGGGGTACCTAGGCTTCACCAGCATGCTGCCAGGAAGAGGCAAAGCAAAGTCCTGAATAGAAAGTCCACAGTTGTTCCCCATCATCTCTCTGGTTATTCAGATAACACACATAAACTGCTGAGAGAAGAAAACAGGAACATGGGTCCATGGTCTACATTTTCACTCAAGAAGTCTGTACACCAGTCAGGAAGTGGAAAGGCAGAACCCCTGATGAACAACATCCACCCAAGGCCAAAGCAAATGCCAAGAGTACCTGTGGGTCTGGAGGAGGCAAAACTTTCTTTGGGAATTTTAAGCAATATTCTTTAAGGTGAAGACCTTCTCTCTGACAGTCATTAATGAAACAGTTCTCTGAGACAATCTTTGCTTGATCATCTTAGTTTATTTGGTACTGGATATAAGTAATAATGTGTTATTCAGGTGAACCAGACATTATATAACACTTAGACATTATATACCACTTAGAGAAAGGAATACCAGGAAGAAAAAGTCATTAACTGAAGCCTCAATGCTATCTAGATACCTCATCAACATGGAAAGAACTCTAGCTGTTATGCTATGTGACTGAGTGCCCCTGGTCCTCTCAGTGGTATGCCATGACTACATATTCCCAGACAGGTAAAGAGAAAGGTAGGGAGAAGTTGCACTATTGATGTTCTGAAACTCTGAGATTCCCAGGGCTTAAGATGATTCAACATTATCATTTCTTATGCTTGTCTGGCAGCATAGTCCCACATACCCTAAATGCCATCCCATGATACTTGGATGTTATCTGGCTCTTTGGGCTTCTAGTGGATTTCATTTATCTTTCTCCAGTTCCCTTACTCACAGCTCCAATTTCTCCATTCTTCTGGCTGATATGAATTTCACTCTCTCTTTCCTCTGTCAGGAGAGCATCCCACTTCCGACTGTATCATCTATTCAGTTCAGCTATTGAGTTATCAGCATTTATTGACAATGAAGGCAATAAATAATAAGAATGGTTTACCCAAACTTGAAATAAGATATTCTTGGTATAAGCATTACAATGCCCAGTTTATATTTAAATAATTTATTAGGACAGAGAAATAAGCATTTGAATAATACAAGGATAAACTTTACACAGTGTAAAAAACATTATGCCTACAGCTTTTCTATGCAGGCTTCCAAATTCTCAAGCTCAGCTAGCAAGACAGCTCAAACACTGAGTCACGCCTCTACCTCTCTACAACATTCCTTTAAATTATTGTTATCACCCTTTATTCAGTAAAACAGTGTATTTTTCTTTGTAGTCAATCTGTGGCTTCAACTGTCTCATTTTGTCATGCAATATATGCAGTCGTACCTATATTTCTGCATCTGGGTCAAAATGTCAACAATATAAAAAATGCAAGCAATATCTTCCTGTTATTTTGAACGGGGATTTAAGTTCATAGCCTTCCTGAAAGAGATTTAGGATTAATTATTGTCTCCTCCCTTTCCTTCAAAAAACTTTGTGCCAGACAATGCTGAAAATCTTCATAGTTACTTCGTTTTCAATTTTTTGATGATTTTCCTTAGTATTTCACACAAATACACAGGATTATTGAAACCATACTGGGATCAGAGGTGGGGAAAGAAAGGAAAGACAGCTAAACAGGCCCTTCCTGGCTTTCACTCCTTATGCTTCAGATGTGTGAGTCACATCCCTCCCAGAAAGGAAGGATCCTCTAATTCTGCTCTGCAGACTTAATAGTATAATCAAAACTGACTATAAGTCAGGAAGCCTTTCTGAAAGTAGGTTACCACTTCTTCAGAGAGCTTACAAGCTTCATATCATCACCAAGTGACTGTAAACCATTCGTCAGCTAAGTTCTTTAGCAGATATTCACTATCCCTTGAGCTGCATGCTCAACCAAACCCTCAGCAGATGAACTAATTTTTTAAAGCTTGTTTTTCAGAATGTGTGTGAATATGTCTAAACAGTTTACATAACACCAAGATTTCAAGACACAAACTTGATCAACACCTGAAAACCAAACATACACCTCAACAGAGGTAAATAAGACCTTGAATGACTCAGCAAATCTTATGCTTTGTGAGTGTGGGGATACAGAAGATGAGTATTCTCCATTTTATCTAGTATAATCAACATAATCCCCCACAGACAAGCATAAATATTCTTCTCCCAGTTTTTTTTTTTTTTACATTTTGTCATGTTGACCATTGGCACTACTTATGAAAACCAGCAATCAGAAAACTCTAAGTCAATACTACATTGAAATTCCATCTTACCTGAAATCAAATATGCAGCCAATAAGGAAACCTGTAACAACAAATGCTAGAGAGGAAGTACAGAAAATTCTAGCATTTACATAGTGAGAGTGAAGATGTGATCTATTCTACTCACTCCAGACATTTATGTAAAGATTTTTCTGAAAACTAATTGTAGATCCTCACTAGAACACACCTGTAGCAGCCTGTTCTGAGATTCCAAGTCAACACATCAACAAGATTCTTTGTCATCATTTTTTTTTTTTTTTGCAGCACTCTCCACAGTCAGAAGAATGGCTAAATTAAATGAGGCATACAAACACAAATGAAATGTCTTCAGCCAGAAAGAGTAAAGTTATATCTTTTTTTTTTAAAATGCAGCTATAGGTAATCTTATTAAGCAAATTATACCAGTCTCAGAAAGATATTGTATATTCTCTCTTATTCATGCTCCCTAGATTACATAAATACATAAAATTGGTTGTGAGCATATAACATGAAATTAAGATTAAACTGTCTAGGGGGAAAATGTAGACTGGGGGGAAAGAAGAAGGCCAAAAGAAGGAAGAAAGACATAAGGATATGAGAAGAATGTGTATAATATATAATATACACATATATAAGGCACAAAGAATAAATTAAAATAAAGAAGCAGGACAAAAAATCCAAATGAAGAAATACAATTAAACAAACGTATATGGAATGAAGATGACATTACTCGTTACCCAGGAAAGGAAAAATAAAACAGTAAGATGGGATTTTTTAACTCAAAAATTAGATTAAACATATATTTTTATATGATAACATCTTGTGGGCCAAGGACAAATGAAAATAGTTGCCTAGACAAGCTGTTGCACAAGAATGCAACAGTGTCCATGAAGCATACATCTGCAGTGTTCATTGGGGGAAGCAAATTTGGTCACCATAACTGGCCCAGAATATTCATGGCAGATGGGGTCTAAAACCTATCTCTGTTGCTATTCAAGTCCTTTACAAAAACAGTATAACCTGTTTATATGATTTGCATATAACCTGTATATATCTTTCCAATACTTTAAATCCTTTCTAGATTATTTACAATAGTTGATTCTGTATAAATGTGTACTATAATTTATTGCTTAGGAAGCAATGATGAGGAAACCTAGCTATACATGTTCAGTTCAGGTGCAATTTTTCCAAGTATTTTCTATTTATAGTTGTTTTAATAAGAAGACTCAGGATACCTAGATGTTGTAATTCTTCTGAAAATATGTCCTCAGGAGATGGTTAAGGATGCAACAATTATCCTCAAGAATGCTTTCTGCAGTATTTTTTATGATAAAAAATAAAAATAACTTAAACCTCCAAAATTGGTTAATAAATTATTAACAAAGCATGCATATATGCAAACACTAAAAGCATTGTAAAATGATTTTATTTATATAGAAACTCACTTACAATATATTAAATACAAATAAGGAATTATTACATGCCCTAGAGAAATGACTAAACAGTTAAAGCATTTAATGTTCTTGCAGAAGATCTGAGTCCCATTTTCAATACCCACATTGCAGTTACAGCAATGTAAAACTCCAGTTCCAGGGTATCTGATCTCCCTACTCTAACTACAATGAGCATATCATGCTCATACATACATATAAATGGGCAAACATTCATACACATAAAAGCAAAGAAAACATAAATTAAAGAATAAAACTAGATTATGCAAGGGTTGGGTAAATAGTTTGGTCAGTATAGTGTCTGCTGCAAAAAATAAAAACATGAGTTCATCAGTCCACATAAAACTGAGTATGGTGTTGCATGCCTGTAATTTCAGAGCTAGCAAGGCAAAGAATGCCAGGCATTACTGGCTGACCAGCCAGGACTGCCTGCTAAGCTCTGTACTAGTAAGGGATCCTGTCAGTGAACATAAAGTAGACAGCTCCTGAGGAGCATCATCTAAGTTTGTTTTCTTGCTGTCTTGTGAACATGTACACACATGCACATGTAACTGTTCTTGTACACATAAACCTCTGCACATTTACTCACAGAATTAATAAATAAATATATTAAGGTCTGATTTAATAAGTGTGGAAGAATGTTGTGTGTGTGTTTGTATGTGTGTGTGTGTGTCCATATGTGTCTGTATATCAAGATCTGGAAAGCAACAAATCCTTAGATAAAAGCTCTCTCTAGGTGAATGTGTTATAAAAAGCTTAAAGTTCATTTGTATCTGTATGCATTTTTAAAATTTACTGTATAAGGCCTTTGAAAGGTGATTTTAAAGAGTACTCTTTCCAGTGTATAAGGTAGAGAATTCTAGATGAGAAACAGATGAGAAAAGTCTCAAATCTCAGAAGCAAAGGATGAGTAACAAAGTCAGAGAGAGTATCAATCAGATAGTAGAAGAGATGCCAACAGCAGTCAGTCTTTGAAAAATCACTAAAAGCCATATGAATGTGAAGTAATCCCCACTTGGCTACATCTGATAAATGTAGTCCACTGCTTTTCAGAGTAGTGGTTAGCCTTACAGTGCAAGGGAACAGCAGCATTCACAAAATACAAAGGTCAAACAAGCTTCCTGCTTCTAGAAGGTACAGTGCTGGGCCTTGAACACCCAAGGTTAAGATGGGTTATTTAGCAGCAAACACTCATATGGGCAACATGAGTCTCAGATCCCTAAGAGGGTGGTCTCAGGGTTCAGCCCTCATATCAAGGACCTGTGCAATATGGCCAGTTCCTGTGTGTGTGTGT